>NW_020798188.1:0-77914 GCF_002237265.1 Aspergillus thermomutatus | reverse complement strand
AATTCTCTTATGTATGAAAATAGCTTTATTTTGATTGCGCAGTAGTAGAAGATTTCCTGGTTTGTTAATTTTGGTAAAAATCATGTGCCGCTCGGTGGTGTGTGCCGCTCGGTGGTGGATTACGTTAAGTGTAAAGATCACCATGTACGCCGCAGGGTTCCGAAGTCATACATGCAGCTTGTAATTTGAAACACAGGTCCTTCAAATGCAGTGTGTGTGGTAAAGGGGCACTCTGCTTTCCGTGATATCCTTTCACTCCGTACCTAAGTATGTACAACTGTAGCCGGTACTTGTTCTTTAACAGGGTACACATACCTCTCTAGTGACTATTCAATTCCATGTTGATGTGGAACCCCTTGATCGAATACAGTCAATAGAATACTTCTATTGTCACTGATAGTTGGACCCTTCTAATCTTGGCATGGATATTGTAACCTCTTGGAGTAGAACAATGTATGCGCAAGCAGGCAATCAGTTCATGCCTCAGGAGCAGCAGTTGTCTTCAGGAAATGACGTCACGAGCTCTCAGGACTGTCGCCATCTTGGCTTCATGGAGCTGTTTAAGGCGGCAGATAAAGACATAATAGTATTCATTGTTTGGATTCTCCGCATTTGAGTTACATATGCTTGACGTCAAACGACTCACCCCTCAGCGACTGGGGCTGCAAGTTGCTCCTTAACTACCAGCTATTTCGATTCATAGGCCACGCAAATATCAGAACCAAAGATATACTCGAGCTGCAAAAGTAGAAGGTGAAATCTTAAACACAGTATTATCCAATTTGTGGGCATTAAAACCAAGATGATGCTGGCATCCACACCTCGCGTTGCTACGATCTCGAAATATATCGCTGGGCCTGTCCCGCGACAGGGGTCCAAACTCGCGACAACAACAGGATTATCAAGATATTTTGCGACGTCATGTCCGGCGCAAAAGCAACTGACATTGCTGCAAGATAAACATCATGGATTTGGATTTGCACGATCAAATCCTAGGCCTCCTAAGCCTAGAAGCAAAGGGGTCACAGAGATCAGAGGTCCATACTATACGGTATGCGCTTTCGGGAACCCAGACAAACCAGAACGAGCATAGTGTCGTTCGAGGATCGCAGAGCTGATACAAGCGGTGTCATTCAAGGTGATGGGAAAGCGATACTTAGCCGACGTCCTAGAAACGTAAGCATCGGAAGAGCCGACAAGAGATTCGCAACACAGGTATTGACGCTCTGCTCAGAATGGGCCCACATGTAGATGGTCTAAAATTCGCAGGAGGTATGCATCACTGAAGTCTATCACCTTTTGAGCTCGGCTGATTGAGACCCAGGCTCTTTCTCTCTCTTCCAGGAAAAGCCCTTGCGAGAGCTGATAGATCTTGCCCACGACTACGGTGTTTATGTTTCAACTGTAGGTTTTGTTCAATCGCAGAAACCAGGAAAATTAGCATCTGACCGGGGTCCGCTGATCACAGGGGGGATGGGCCGAGCATCTTCTCACACAACCCGATGCCAATTCAGTCTTTGATAAGTACCTCAAGAAATGCAAGGATCTCGGGTTCGTTTACACGCGTCGAGGCTCTGCCTCTCGTACCATCTGCCTGATCTTCGAGACTAACACATTGAAAGATTCGATGTTATTGAACTCTCATCTGGTTTCCTATCGTTCCCAGAAGATGACTGGCTTCGCCTGGTTGACAAAGTCCACGCGTACAAGCTGAAGGCAAAGCCAGAGCTCGGCATTCAGTTTGGTGCTGGCGGTGATACACCTGCTTCTGGCCTTGAGGCTATTGGAACTTCCGACCCGGGCAAGCTCGTTAACATGGGCCGTAAATTCCTCGACGCGGGTGTCGAACGCTTGATGATCGAATCTGAGGGCATAACAGAAAATGTGCAGTCATGGCGGACTGACGTCGTGTCCAAAATAATGAAGGAATTGCCGTCTGAGCGGGTCATGTTCGAGGCGGCAGATCCCAAGGTTTTCAACTGGTATATCAGGGAGTTTGGCATCTATGTCAATTTGTTCGTCGACCATAGTCAGATTGTTCAACTGTCATGCCTGCGACAGGGCATTTGGGGCACAGCTGACACTTGGGGCAAAGTGGTATCATTTCGGTCAGAATAAACGGGCGAGGATCACATGGGATACCAATACGAATTGATAAAATTTTGCCAAGCACATTACTTGTCTTTCACACGACGGATCTTAAAATAGGACGGGGAAACCTGGAAGATCGCATTCCATATGGCAGCTAGCATCTGTATAGCTGGTAGTTCTTTGATGGAGGTCCAAGGAATGTGCGATAGAAACGACATATAAGAGAGGTTGTTTGTTTTTGTTCAGACTTACATCAGAGTCCAGATCCTTTCATTTACTGCCCAATTGAAAGGTCCTTGCGAGGTATTCCGAAGCACTTGATGATATCGCTTTCTGGCTGCTTGGAGACTTTAAAAAAGGCTCGTGGAAGCGGCAGTTTAGTAAGCAGCTATCCTCCGCAGTGCTAATCCTGGGGGATCGGATCGTCCTATCTTAACGGCTTCACTTTCGCCTTTTCTTCTTCTTTCTCGGGCAAGCATTCTGATTCCCGCACTAATTATGGGTTTGACCATCGAGCAATGATTTCCCTAAGCACTTGATAGCCAATCTGGGTCCTGGCATTTCTTCCGCTTCGCAATCCAACATCTCAACAACGAGTTACGAGGCGGACCCCGCGTCTTGGCTTCGACATTCCATGCATCCATGAATATCCTGTGGCCTGACCACTTGCGCAAAGACGCTACAATTTTAAGCCATGCCTAGGGCTAGTACAGCTCCTGGCGCACGACTTCGATGCCGGAGAGCTTGCGACAGCTGTAAACGGAGAAAGCAGAAATGTAACGGAGAACAGCCGTGTACGATTTGCATACAGCGTCGCAAGGAAGCGGAATGTAACTTCTCAGATAAACCGGCCCGCTTACTGAAGCCCAATGCCCCTAAGGAGACTATGCTTCTTAGCGAGCACTTGGTGCCGACTCCGCAGAGGCAAACGGCCATGGATCGCTTACTGAACGCCCTCGAGGATCATAGCGCAGACTTGGAGCAACAAACAACGGATGACAAGGATGGGACGGCGCCTGTGCCCAAGGTCGCCAGGCTGCTTCGTGATGGGCAAGGAAAATTCATGTATATTGGCGACTCTGCGAGCTTGTCGTTCCTGCAAAGTGTACGTCGTATCGTCTCTTTGTCAATCGGGCGATGCGAGTTCACAGAGGATACGTCACGGCACTCCATGCTTGAGGCTTTTCAGAGTAGTTCTGCTACCCAAACAGGACCGTTATCTGCGCCACCGAGTAACGACGAGGCGCAACGACTCGCTCGTCAATATGTCCTTGCTACCAGTCCACTACTGGATCTATTCGATCTCGAGGAGTTCTATCCGCGGCTCGCCAACTGGGTTGGGAATCCGACTGGCGATGAAGATACTGTCAGCTCGATCTTCTACCTTGTTCTCGCCATCGGAGTTCAGGTTTCGGAGATCAATCAAGATCTCGCCGAACAGTACTTCGTCAGTGGCCGCCAGCTAGCATTCTCCGCTTTCACCGAAACCCCCAGCCTCTACACGATCCAATCTTATGTCTTGATCTCAATGTATATGCTTGGTGCGTGTCGTCGCAATGGCGCCTTCATGAACCTGGGAATCGCCTTACGGGCCGCATATGCCGTTGGCATTCATCGAAGGGATGCGAATGCTCTATTCTGCACTCGGGAGCGTCGGGCCCGGGAGCGAGTTTGGAAAAGCTTACGGATGATGGACCTGTTCCTCAGCGCTTCCTTAGGACGTCCTCCGGCGACCTCGGATTTTGATTATGATATACGAGATCAGGCGACAATTGCAGGGGAGCAACAGCGACCCCAACCTGAAGCGCAGTTATCTCTATGCGTGGTTGCATTATGCCGTATCTTTGATCGCATCCTGACGGAAGTCTACATGAGACAAGTCGTCTCGATCAATGTTGCGGAAACGATCTCGAATCAGCACCGCGCTTGGGTCCGGAACCTGCCAATCTTTCTCAGTGTCCAGACGGAGCGGTTGAGTTCAAAAAATCTTGAGAGTATGCTGGCTGCGGCGCATGTATTCGGCGCATATTACTGGTCAATCATCCTGTTAACTCGGCCGTTCTTCATATTTCGTGTGTCTCAATACGTGAGAAGTAAGTGTGATTCGGCTACCAGCTCCAACGATGCGAGAGCCAGCGCCTCTCGCATCGCTCTTTTCTCTGACGCTTGTGTATACTCTGCTCTACGCTGTCTCAACATTGTGGACGGCCTGTCTCGGTTTGAAGCTCTACCTCGGAGACTACCTTTTCTGATCAATTCAGTATTCAACTCGGCCGTCGTGTTGGGAGCCGCGTTCTTTGCTGACTATGACAATCTTCTCCCGCTCGAGGAAGGCATGGACAAGTCCGAAAAGTTCCTGGGACTATTTGTACCGCATGATCCGCATGCCTGTCGTTTTTACCAGATTATCAAATACCTGCGAGGCGCGGTGGCCGAATACGTTCGCCGTCGAAACCGTCAATGGATGGAACGCCGCAGCAAACAGGTCGACCAGCTGTTTGGCCAAGTAGGGCTTACAAGCGAACCATCAGCCTCCAACGACAACGTGGCTATAAGCCACAGTGGCGAGCAGTCGGCCCCTTCTCCCTTATCTCCCGAAAAGCTCGCTACAGGCTCGCTTTCTGCGCAAGGGCCGGAACCCACGGCCTCCACAGGTCAATCGGAGAATGACATTTGGAATACCCTGTGTGGTCCTGAGGGAGCGGCTGCGCTGCCGTACGATAGTACTATATCTACCCTGACAACAACGGGAATACCCATTGGTTGTTCACCGGGAGGAACCCTCACAGCCGCTCAGCTGGGAATGGGAACAGATGCCGGGGGCCAAACACCCTTGTCGGATGTAATATTCTCGGAGAACGGACTTCTCTACATGGCCGAAGATCTCTCCGTTTTTGGTCTCTGGGGAGAGACTTGATGATGCTCTGCACTTGGTCAGTCAATGCGAAGGCATCAAGCCCGTGTCCTTCGAACTTAACCTGCTATACGTTCTCCTGCCACGCCGATGTCTATGCCCATTTCTCATGACTTTGTATGATACGAACATAGCTTGCGCATCGTTCACTTTTCCTCTTTGTTGATGTATTTTCTTCTTTCTATTCTTCCCCACCATATCTGGGAGGATAGGTATCTACTGTGAGAAATACCCTGGTTGCGTTGTTTCTAAATGGAGTTCGGTTGGCTTTATGGTTCTGGATATGTCTCCAATCATCCTCAAAGCATTCTCTAGGCCATCTCTATGCGTTCAAATCGCATTTGTTGAATACTGGACCCACAGGTGGTCGTTGCACTTAGACACTTCAGGGAATGGTACGATTATAGTATTGAAGTATCAAATACCTGGAGATTGGTATCACTTCAAGATAGTTAAATAATACCCTCTGGTGGGAATCAAGTATTGATTCCATTGTGTTCGTTCCTTTTCCTTGCTTCGCTTCCTTGAATCCATTACTCCGAAGTATCATCGGTGGATGACCTAAGTAGATCCTTATCCACGTGTCGATAAGGACACAATGCGGATCTCCGCCGATGATAGCAGATCAATGATGTTGTTTACAGCTGTCATGTTCTGAAGCTACAGCTTCTAATAACGTACTTCTGCATTCTGAGGATTGATTCCCATATGCTGGTATAACCATGAGAAGGAATTGCCACCTTTCACTTCATTGACCCCGGCACCCCGCACAGAAGGCAGCAACCTCAGGGACTCACCCACCGGAACTTCCAGCAGCGAGCACTCTCATTCTCTGTCATAACGATCCATTGGTATCTAGTAACAACTATCGGGGCAAAAACACGCAGTCATGGTCCGACGCATACGGACTCTTACCCCATTGCTGGTGCTGGCTTGTGCCGGTTCCGGTGCATGGGCCAGCAAGAAGGCGTTCAACATACAGGATGATCTCCTTGCGTATCCTCAAGTATACCACACGTGTTTCACTTTTTTTGGCTTCTGCATAAAATGAACAGGCAATTGTGCTAACTGGTATTTTCTTATAGTTCCAAGTCTTCTTCCCTGATGATTATATTCTCGATACACGGGCAAGGGAGTTATTACAGACTCAACAAGAGGGCTCTTCGTCTTCCGCTGATAAGACATTCGCCGAACGCAATCATGCGCAAGTATATTTGGGAGGCCGAAAAGATAAATCCGAAGAAGACAATGAAGAAGCGATAGAAGGACCTGGGTTCGCATACGAGGAGATGCTCCTTGACGGACAGCGATATCTCTGTTCAATCCCGCAAGTTGAGAACGAAGACAAGAACCAGACGAACGGAGCGGAAAGTGTCAATGAAGAGGATGAGCGGAGAGAGATCGCACGCGCGACGGATCGTGGTCTGGAGCTTTTGCGCGAGATGGAAGGCAAATGCATGTACTACATATCCGGATGGTGGTCATACTCATTCTGCTACAAGAAGCAAATCAAGCAGTTTCATGCACTACCTTCCGGCCCAGGCGTACCCAACTACCCGCCGATAGAAGACTCTGCGACTCATTCTTTCGTGCTGGGCAGGTTCCCCAATAGTGGCGACGACGACGATTTGGAGGGGGATGCGGAGCACAAAAAGACAACGACAGATGTCGCCGAGCTCCAGACTAAAGGCGGGTCGCGGTACCTAGTGCAGCGACTGCGTGGCGGAACCAAGTGCGACTTGACAGGCAAAGATCGGAAGATCGAAGTGCAGTTCCACTGCCATCCGCAATCAACCGATCGGATCGGTTGGATCAAGGAGCTTACTACTTGCTCATATCTGATGGTGATCTACACTCCGCGCTTGTGCAATGATGTCGCATTTCTGCCACCTCAGCAGGACGAGGCGCACGCGATCGAATGCCGGGAGATTCTCTCCGAGGAAGAGGTTTCTGAGTGGGAAGCAAGGCGGGAATATCATTTGGCTCAGCAGCTCGTCGAATCCGCGATTACACCCGAGTTCCCTGTTGTCGGGGATATCGAGGTCGGGGCGCAGAAATGGGTGGGGTCAGAGGGCAAGCAGATCGAGAAGGGTCGAGTGGCATCCGTTGGAGAAGAGAAGATTGAGGTGGTTGCCAAACGCCAAAATGGAGAAGTCACCAGGTTGTCCAAGGAGGAGTTGAAGAAATACGGCCTTGACCCCGAGAAGATTGAGACGCTAAAGAGCCGACTCGAGGAGGTTGCCAAGGGCAAGGACTGGACACTCGAGATTGTTGAGTCGAATGGCGAGCGTGGCTTAGTCGGAACCGTTGACCCTGACGATAATGAGAAAGAAGATCAGGCTGCGCAGGGCTCTACATCGCACCGGGCTCAGGAAGCTACATCTGATAAGGCGCAGCCAAAGGCAGAGACTGGAGGGGAAAGCAAGGAAGCTCAAGAGAAAATAGACCGTCAGGAGCCAGATGAATCAGCGCCGACCACTAATGATGCCGAAGATGGCAGCGAGGAAATCTTCTTCAAGGACGAGCTCTAGCGGATTTGATGGGTAATTTTGTCTTGATCTTGTATATTTGATTTTATTATCTGCCTCAACTACTATCTGAGATACCATTTTCTATCACATTTCTGAAATATTTTGCCGAATACAGCCAGGGGGGATTAGAAGCCTCCCTTTAATGAAAGGGGCAACTGGCTAAAGACACCACAAACGTAGAGCAAGTTAAAAATGACGTAGGGATCCTCCCTGTCATCAAGGGAACAGGCACGAGGGAATCATCCGTTTTGACCTGATCAGCGCTTCTAGTTGACGCCAGGAACAGGTGCCCAAAGCCCCAGCGTGAGAAGCGTCTAGCACAGTAGACTAGTAGTAGATTCGTTTAGGCGGGACCATTTCCCCGGCGCTGTAGATGAGGTGACAGGTGAAATTGCAGATATACTCAGGTACATGATTCTTTCTGGCTGTTGCAATCTTAGGGATTGAATTGTGAAGATCGCAAGTGAACCTGTTCACTGTAGCGTTAGAGATAGTAGTAAGGTAGGGTAGTGCGTAGTCATGGAACCCAAGCAGTCGGGGCCACCAACCCAGGTACTAACCACGGAGTAGTCTATGGAACTACAAGCTTCTGGCTGACAACCTCATCCTCTTTCTTACTCAACCTCTACCTCTCCCTCTCTACCCCTATCATCTCTATTTATCTTGCTCTCCCCCTCGATCACTTCAATTAATTTGTGTAATTGAAACGGTCGCCTTCCCCCCAAGTCTTCTGCATCGCATAATTAACCCCTTTACCCTGATCTGGCCAGAACTCGGGAGAGGGGATACCCAATTGCCAAGGCTGCCGGTTCCCCCCCATTTATCGACCATCAACCGGCCTCCGACTATCTCGACTACCTACTCTTTCGAACTTGACAGCCTCTACCGACCGGACGGCAGCCTCGTCCTGACTTTTGATAAAACACTCAGCGTCACTTCCTGACCGCGCCAGAACCGTCGGAACCGCTGGAAAATTAGACGGCGCTCGCCCGGGGGCTTGAATCCAAGATGGGGTTCCTCGGGGTATACAAAGCGGTCTACGACTACCAGCCCCAAGGCGAAGGTGAATTGGAACTTCGCGAAGGTGATTTGCTTTACATTCTTCAGAAAAGCGACGAAGACGATTGGTGGAAAGCGAAGAAGAAGGCCGAACGGGATGATGAGGATGAACCGGAGGGACTTGTACCGAATAACTATGTCGAGGAGGTAAGCTGCACTGTCGTGGGACACTCCGTGTGCCTAGAATCTGGGAGAACAAGCCTATCTGAGAGTCGAGGCGTGCTTGCGATGTTTGGATATACCAATCGTGGTTCTACCGCGGACACTTTTACTTTGTTGATGAGGTGGTGGATATGCTAACAGGATACTAATCCAAACTGTATAGGCTCCGGCCATGAGCAATGCAAAGGCATTGTACGACTATACACGTCAGACCGACGAAGAAGTCTCATTCTCCGAGGATGCGGAACTGATGGTATACGATACTTCTGATCCAGATTGGACATTAGTCGGGGTCAATGGGGATTTCGGCTTCGCCCCTGCAAACTACATTGAGATTCAGGAGGGCGCTACTCCCGTCGCTACCACCGCTACGCCTTCTCTCCCTTCTCCTGCTCCTGTCGAGCCGTCCGCTCCGGCCCTTCCGCAACGCCCGGTCGAGGTGCCGGCCGAGGAACCGGTCGCGCCCGCGTCTACTAGCTCTCCGATTGACACAATACAGAACCCAGCGGCAGCAGCAATAGCAGATATCATTCATAAGCAGCATGCATCATCCGTGGAGCCCGAACCCTCCAGGGATATCCCGCCGCCGCAGCCCCAGCGACCCTCTTATCAACCAGAAGACAGCTATCAGAGGGAACCCTCGCCGCCGCCTCCAGCGTTACCGCAGCGGCCTCCATCGCAACAGCTCTCTCCTCCAGTGGAGCGGTACTCTCCGCCAGAACCCTCTCCTCCTCCACGCACTCAGTATGCCGCGGTGAGGGAGCGGGATAGCCAGGGCCACGTGCAGGAGTCTCCCCCATATAATCGAATCGGGCAGTCCACGCCTCGTTCCCCTTCTGGCTACCATCTGTACAACATCAATGAAATGGTTGAGGTTATGGGCAAGAGGAAGAAGATGCCAACGACATTGGGAATCAACATCGCGACTGGAACCATCTTTATCTCACCAGAAGGGGACGGCGATATGCAAGAATGGACTGCGGATAGGCTCACCCATTACTCTATCGAAGGCAAGCATGTCTTCCTCGACCTCGTCCGCCCCAGCAAAAGCATTGATTTTCATGCTGGGGCCAAAGACACCGCTCGAGAGATCGTTTCCGCGCTCGGTGAAATTTCTGGAGCCTACCGTGCCGAGGGCCTGAAGGAAGTCATTGCGGCTGGTGCAGGAGGCGGGGGCAAGAAGAAGGGTCAAATACTGTATGATTTCATGGCGCAAGGGGATGACGAGGTTACTGTGGCTGCCGGCGATGAGGTTGTCGTTCTGGACGACACCAAATCTGAGGAATGGTGGATGGTGCGACGCATGAAGAATGGCAAAGAGGGCGTGGTACCAAGCAGCTACATCGAGATCACTGGCTTTGTTTCCAGTCAACCCACTGGCGTCGAGTCGGGCCTATCAACGGTAGAAAGAAATCGGCTCGAAGAGACGCGCCTGGCCAAGGAAGCGATGCGGAAATCGAGGACCGACTCGATAGATTCACGAACCTCTGAGGTAAGCTGCGCTGTTAAGCTACCCTATCAAAAAAACAGTGCCTTGGTAAGAGAGGATACTGAGAATTTCAAGCAGCACAAAAAACGTGACAGCAAGAGCAACAACAAGCCGAGTAAGTCCTTTGCCCCCGCTTTGCCTAACTTCCTAATGAATTGAAATCCCCCATCTAAATGAGATTATAGAACCAGATCCCGCCAAAACAAGACAGTGGACAGATCGTACCAAGACTTTCACGGTCGAAGCGCAATTTATCGGCTTGCAAGATGGGAAGATCCACCTCCATAAGACCAACGGAGTCAAGATCGCTGTCCCCATCCCCAAGATGTCTGTTGAGGATCTCGAATACGTGGAAAAACTTACTGGCGTGTCTTTGGATGAAGACAAGCCTCTGTCTGATATTCGCCGCCGAGCTCAAAAATCCGAGCCGAAATCCGAGGCTAGTCGCCCCGGTGCTTCAGTTGGGCCCGAGTACGATTGGTTTGATTTCTTCCTGAAAGCGGGAGTTGGACCTCATCAATGCGAGCGGTATGCTCAGAACTTTATCAAGGACTCCATGGATGAAGCGATTCTACCGGACATCACCTCTGAGACCCTGCGTACCCTTGGATTGAAGGAGGGTGACATTCTGCGGGTTATGCGGCATCTGGACAATTTGTTCGGCAGAACTGGATCCAAGTCCAAGCTGCGCAATGTCAGCTTCGGCGGAGAAGAGGTCATTAGCAATGGGGAGGCTGGCTCTCCCGGCGGTCTTTTCTCCGGCCCAGGGGGTGTTTTACGCAACAACACCCGCAAGGGCAGGCCGGCACCCGCAGTCCAAGCTGGTGATGTGGTCGATCCGAAGGCCTTCGAGCAGAACGAGGACGCACCCAAACCTCAGGAGCGCACCGAAACACCACCCGCTTCTGCTGCAGTCGAGAAGCCGGTACAGCGTGGCTTTGATGACGATGCTTGGGAGGTGAAGCAACCTAAACACGGCGCGTCTTCGGCGCCACCTCCTTCATCCCCACCTCCGGCCACAGCAACGGCCGCTACAACCCAAGCTCCAGTGCAAAAACAACTTACTGGAGCAATGGCGGACCTATCTCTACTGCAAGCACCTCTCCAGCCAACCCCTGCACAGCCGGCGCCCGCACCCACTCCTCAGGCCTCTCAAGCTCCGCCAGCGCCCCCTGCTATCCAGCCACAGCCGACTGCAGTGCCTACGCCCCAGATGCAGCCACAACAGACAGGTGCCACTCCTGGCTTTTTCAACCAAGTGGCACAAATAGCACAGCAGCCTATGCAGACGGGCGCCCAAACATTTAGCCCTCAACAGACAGGATTTCAGCAGGCATCGAGGCAGCGTCCACAACCCCCTCAGAACATGGCTCAGAGCTCACTCCTTCCGCCCCCTCCACAGAGACCGCTTTCCGCGCCACAGAACTTCCCTCAGCAGCCAAGTACTTTTGGTCCCCCTCCATTGCAACCGCAGCTGACCGGTCTTCCTCAACCCGGCCCGCAGATCGCCCCGCCTGGCCAGAGTATGGCCGAATTGAGTCAGCAACGTTTCAATCCATCGCTCCAACCGCAGCCGACCGGGTTCATGCCGCAGAATCAGTTTGCAGGCGGATTGATGCCACAGCCCACTGGGTTCCAGCCACAGTCACAATTTGGCATTCAGCAGCTACAGCAACAGCAGACTGGCTTCCAGGGTCTTGCACCGCAGCCGACAGGCTTCGGGGGCTTTCAACCCCAGCCACAGCAGCCAATGCCGACAGGTATTAACTCGATTCTTCCTCCGGCTCTCCAACCCCAACCTACTGGCATGAACGGTACGAGCAGTATGCCTTATACTGTAACCTCTCCGCCACCGATACCCCCTATTCCTCAACAGCCCACAGCTGCACCTTTGCAGCCACAGAAGACTGGACCAGCTCCTCCCGTACGATTTGGGGTCAAGCATGATGCTCCCAAGAAGTTGGCTCCTCAGCCAACAGGTTTGCGGGCTAACCTTGCACAAGCTAGTAAGTGATGTGCAACCTTTCATCATTTGTTCAAAACCACTGACTGTTCTCTCCTTCTAGCGCCCACAAATCCATTCGGCTTCTAAGAGAGCGCGGTGTATATAATCTGATTTGTCCTGCGGCACATGATCATTCCTCTGCTATACATTATTTTCTGCTCTTTCTTGCCAGCGGGATTGAATGCACCTTATGGATGATGTCTCCTGTTTCTGGTGAGCATTATGCTGAGACGCGTACAGCAACTGATTCACGGCATTATTTGATTCGACTCAGCGAGCTCTGAAGCAATGCTTCGGGGTACCCCTATTACAGCTTCAGCCAGCTAGACTATTTCGTTCTCGTCTCCCCTTCGTTTCGCCCGCCATTCACGCCATTTGGAGCCCTACGTAATTTTGGAAGAGAGATAGCCTTCCGTCTTCTTTTTGCTACCATTTTCCATGCACGAGGATATAGCTCTTCCTCTCTTGCACAGTTTGTTGTTGCCATGGTTGTGTTCAGTCTTGTTGCTGCTTGCCACATACTTTGGCTGGGGTTTCGCCTCTCGAGTTGTCCCTTTCGTTTATCCCACTGCGCTGATCCTGTATGTTGTGATCTTATCCTTCCACATTCTCATGTGATTTCCTTTGTCGTTCTGCCAATTTCGATGTGTATGTACGGTACATAGCCTTGGTCTGAGAAATGAGATTTTATAAGTGTATGCTCTGGCAGGGTGATATGCAGCATTCCAGTACTCTGTAGTTGAGTTCTGACTATATAATATACTACAACTATAAATTAGAAAAGCAAAAATCGAGTCACTTATACCTGGTGTTGTATAGAAAACAACAAAAAGATTCTCCCCGACAGGGAGTCGAACCCTGGTCTCCCGCGCTCGTTCTCAATTGAGTGACAAGCGGAAATCATGACCGTTAGACCATCGAGGAATTAGTGGACGTTCGGCAACTATCTTTCAACATAACCCGGCAAACTTGCAATGAATAATGATTTGCAAATCTTCTGGAATGCTGACAGAGAACCGATAGAAATTTTGTGCCTGAGGACTCAGGCCTCAAGGCCCAATCTAGTGGGGCCCAGCGTCCCAGGTGAGCCTAGCGCCTGCTGACGGGGATCTTGGTAATCAACGCTTCATCAAACTAATTAATCATGATCAATGCAGTTTACTCCGTACCTCTGGCAAGTCGGCGAGAATGAAACCCCACAGGCCCAGATGGATTGACTTTCACAGCAATTCTAAATCCCAAGATATATATACTAATGACTGACTAACGCTGACTTTTCTCAGTTGAAGCTTCCATCCTCGCTCCAGGCTCTTCTACAGCTTTCCTAACATTGTGCCCGTCGAGTATAAGTAGCTCCGGCTGTGATCGATGAAAGTCCTCTTATCACTTTTAATTTGCATCGCAGCAATCTTCCTCTCATATCAGTTCGCCTCTGATTCGGCTCACCTCGGAATCCTAAGCTCCTCTCTCAAAGCACAACTCTCAACCACTTTGTCGCAGTATCTGCGAAAGAACAACATCACCACCGCCTCCATTTCCCCCGCCACCACACACATCGAGCCGGTCGTCCTCCCCCTCACCGACATGGCCGTCCCCCGCGCAATCCGTCAAGCCTTCCTGGCCATCGAACAAGCCGAAGGGGCCGGCGCCCGCGTCCGCCGGTCCATCGGCACCGCCAAACTCCGCAACTTTAGCCCCTTCCTCATGCTGGACCACTTCACCATCGGCCGCGGCGCAGGTTTCCCAGACCACCCACACCGCGGCCAGGAGACAATCACCTACCTGCTCTCCGGCGGCGTCGACCACGAAGATTTCGCGGGGAACAAGGGCACCATCGGCCCCGGCGACCTGCAGTTCATGACCGCCGGCCGCGGCATCATGCACGCCGAGATGCCCCACGAGAATCCCGACGGCAGCCCCAACGTCGGCATGCAGCTGTGGGTCGATCTGCCCAAGGAGCTGAAGATGTGCGAGCCAAGGTACCGCGATCTCCGCGCGAGCGAGATCCCTGTCGCGGAGGTTGATGGCGGCCGCGTCACTGTCAAGGTCATCTCGGGCCAGTCGCATGGTGTCGATTCTGTGCGCGATCTGGCATACACGCCTGTCTGGCTGTTGGACGTGACGATCCGGCCGGGCGGTCGGATCTCCCAGCCGCTGCCGCAGGGTTGGAATGCGTTTGCGTATACGCTCTCCGGGACGACGGTCTTTGGCTCGAATGACGCCACGCGGATCGTCAAGGAGTTCCATAATGTGGTCTTTGACCGGGCGGGTGATTATGTCGAGGCGTCGGTCCCGGATAATGCCGAGTCAGAGTCTCGCTTCATCCTTGTGGCGGGCCAGCCTCTGGATCAGAAGGTCGTGCAGTACGGGCCTTTTGTTCTCACAAGCCAGGAGGAGGTCTACCAGGCCATGCTCGACTACCAGACCGCGTCGAATGGATTCGAGCGAGTCCGTGGGTGGGAGAGTGAGATCGGCAAAAGAATGACCCGCTAGGGTGAAATATAGCCGACGCCATATAGACTTGTGATGTATTTTTGTTGTTTGTTTTACTTCTGCATATATGATACTCCACGGATGGCGTTAGAGTTTGTACGCTTTGGAATATGAGTTGATCTTCTCATTGTGGTTGCTAGCTCGCATGCTACAGTAAGGGTAGACAGTAAATGAAGCTGATTGCTAACGGATATCAAGATAAATGTATAGAAAGATTTGGACAGTATGGACTTGAAGGACGGGAAAGAGAGGAAATTCCACGCCTGCACGTGGGCTCGACCGCGAAGATTATCTCTGACGAATGAAGAAAAAGGGCATCACTTAACATCATCATCCACCATCCACTTGCCACAGAAGCTCCTAGTGTGCGGTCATTGTATAGCATGCGCTTCCAGAGAATTGCTTCACTGAATATCAGTGTTGAAGGAGAAGAGGGACCCCTGGCGGCACAGGATCCTATCATACACAGATGGACATCAAATGCCTGGCCGACTGCCAGGCAATGCGCCGCCTAAACGAAAGCTGACTATTTGGCGAAATGCAAGTCATAGCCCAGCCATTTCCGTGCATTGACGCCCGCAACATCCAAGCCAGGGGTGCCGTATGTCAGGGGCGCATAGAAGCAGAATCCCCAGATTGTCACACTCAGAATAACCAGGGTTGCAACCCACCCGGCAATGAGCGACTGGCGGCCCATTCGCTCCTTCGCGGTGACGAAATGACCGGGGCTACCATGGGCCTTGGACTTGCCGGTTGGATCATCTTCCTTTGGAGGCCTAGCAACCGGGATCGGCTGCAGGTTGAAAATGAATTCGATCAAAGCACCGGCGACCATACAAGATGCGACGTGAGCCGGAAGGTAATGGTGAAGGAAACGCTGGCGACCCATCAACCAGAAGGGGAAGTAGTGGGCAGCCCAGCAGAGGAACAAGAAGGCAGTGCTGTTGTACAGACGAGAACGAGCGCCATGGCCCCAAACTGGAAGACAAGGTTAGAGCGCGAGTTGTCGTGTGGACTGGAGGTTTCCTAGTACTTACTCTCTTCAAGAGCGTCGACTCCACGGCGGAGGGACAGCTGATCAGCGCCGATGACGCCAGCAAAGACAGCCAACAGACTGCTGGCAATCCACCATCCGATGGGGTTGCCTAGGAAGTAGATTTGCTCTCTGGTGTCATTCTTGGTCCAGAAGCTGACACCTCGGAGTAGGAAGGGCCACTGGAAGGGCTCACTGGCGTACGGATGGCTGCTGGTCAGAGCATTGTTATGGAAGAACATGGCCCGTTGCAGCTCAAGGTACTTGCGCCAGAAGGGGAGATGTTTGACCTGGCGCTCTTTCTTCACGGTACGGGGGCTGCTTTCCTCCAGCGACTCGATTGTGTCCACGAACCAAAGATTGCTCGTCTGAAGGACATTCTTGTTACCGTTAATCTCGGCTTGCTTGAAGGCCCACTCAGGAAGGGGACTTGTATGGGTCCACATCGCGACGCGAGTGGGTACATGAATCAGCTTGAAATGACTTGAAAGAGTGCGGAATTCCTGTTGAGGCTTGCCGTTCTCGATCTTGATCTCGAACAGCGTGTCGTTGTGTCGCTCACCATTGGCCAATTCATGAGAGACGGTGGTGAACTCCTGGTTGGTGGGGTAGTAAGGAGAAGCAACATCGTGCGTCAGCAGGATGGTGTCGGTGCCGACATGACGGAGCTGGATGATGTCGCCGTTCTTGACGCTGTGGCTCTGACTGTCGGTGTTAGGAAGAGGAACAGAAGGCAGAATCTGCCAGTGATTGTTCGTATCGTTGAATGGGTATCCTGTGACCTGCTGGCCCTGGCTGGAAATACGGCCGTCGTCATAGCGCAGGGGATATTTCTCCCAGTGGCTGTGAAGGAGCACCTTGGTGTCCTTGTGTCTGATGGTGATTGTGTCATAGTACTCAATGCCGATCGACTGTGCCGACATAAGGTTGTCACTGAGAGTTTCCTGGAACTCGGGGGTCATGAAATCATCGCCTGGCCCGGAACGAGTGAGAATTGCAAAATGGACCTGGAACCAGAACAGGTAGAAGAAGAAAGGCACAATGATGAGAGCAAATGCGCGGGCAGCAAAGTGCTTGCTCCAATGGGCCATGCTGAGAGTTCCCGACGGGCGGTTGATATCCAACAAGTTCCACAGGTCAACCAAGACCGCAGCGCCAATGGTGACAAATGTGAAGACACCGACGTACTTCGTAGAGATGACGCAGCTGAGACAAACGCCCGTCAAGAGCAGCCACTTCCACCATTTGCGGCCGAAGGGTTCATGGCGCAGCTTGTAGAAGCGAACGTAGCACAGAATGCTCAGTGCCATGGACAGCACCAAGGAGGCATCCAGCAGAATCAGTCTGTCCTCTCCAACGTGGGCATTATCAAACAGCACGAGACCGGCCGCCAATACGCAGGCTGGCAGCGAATATCCGGACTCCCACATGATGAGGAAGACCACCGGGATGGTCAGAGCTCCCAGAGTGGCCGGCATTGCGCGAAGAGCGACATAGGGAACTTTGTTATCGATATAGGAGTCGCCGATATTGTCGAACAAAAAATGGCCGTCATAGCCAATCAGCCATCCCATGAAAGCGAAGAGCAATTTGCCAAATGGAGGGTGAACATCGAAGAAATAAGTTCTTTGTAAGTAATAAGAAGCGAACTGAGAGAATGAAGCCCCAGGTCAGATTGTACGACCCATAAATGAGGACAGCTTCACTCACCTTGCCGAAATGCACCTCGTCAAAGACGACTTCATTAGGGTAGGATATCTTGTAGAACCGGGTAATGAACGCCAGGATGGTGAGAACGACTAAGGCCAGCCTATAGTCCCATTCCGACTGGCTCTTGGAAGCCACGTTCGGCTTCGATGAAGACAAAGGAGAGGAGGCATCGTCCGAAGGCAATTGGGAATAAGCCTCCTTCTTCCCGCCTCTCTTGCGAAGAGAGGACGAAGGAGATGAAGACATGATCCGAAGAAAAAGTACACGGCAAGAAAAAGGAGCTAAGAGAATGACAATCGATCACCTAGATAGAGCTGAAATAGCCAGATAAGATCAGCGAGCCGAAGAGGACAGTGAAGATAAGCTCCACGATCAGAGGATCGCCATTGAGCAATAACTTACAATGATGATCACAGAGAGTACATGGTAGTACGGAGTACGGTACAGAAGAATGGATGATAGCCAGGCTTAAAAAGAGGAGTGGGGGGGAAGAAAATATACTCGACTTAATCCGCTGGCCAGCTATATTATTTTACGGGGTTCGTTTTCATAAGCGGATTGCGTGTCATTATTCGGAGGACACGCGGAACGGAACAAGACATTGGTCCGAGCTTCGACTCTATGGATGAACTACTTTATGAGGCTTCGTATGAGGCCGTGAACCTGATACTTTAGAAAGTATGGTGAATGATATATCATTGACGGGGTCTGTAATAATATGATTACCGATCGATTCCAATGTTGTGCTCGAATGCAAGCAATCTGTTGTCCTAAACAAATGGATATCCTATGTGACAGTGATGCAGCTCCCGACGCTCAAGAAACAGCAGCAAATAGAATGGTATAATGTACAAAACGAGCAATATCAATCAAGAAGAGAATCATTGTCGTGTAAACCGTCGTCAGTCAGCGAGGTCACCAACGCTTCATTCGTCATCATCAGACAAATTCAACATCTCCAATTCCGTCTTGACAAGAGATTGGAATTCTACACGCGAGATGCCCGTAATTTTCGCGAGCCGGAATAGGCTTTTGATATTGGAGCTGATATGTTGCTTCACGCCAACTTCACAAGCAGACTGATTCTCCGCTTCTTGCTCCAGCTTTGCGACTGCCGCCTCGGAGCCAGTGGACGACGTGGAAGACGGCCGAGGATGGTCTAGCGACATTGCGGTCGTCTCGTCGGCAATCGTTCCATTGGCGTAACCGTTTGTACGAGCTGGTTCTTCCAAGCTTGAGCTATTCACCTGCTGCCGGAGCAAATTCGCCAGCATGTCTCCGTTCAACGAAGTCGGACCAAGCTCCGGTTGCTCCTCTGATGGGTCGTGGTTATCCATGGCCGGCTGCACATCGGCATAGCGGGAGAAATACGATGCTTCGGACATATCCTGGCGGTGGAGAGAAGAAAGCGGATTGGGGGCAGGCGTCTTGACGGAAGGCGTTCGGCCAGGTGTAGCATCATACTGAGCCCAATAGCCGTCGTCATCGTCCTCCTCTTCGTCCTTCTCTTGGGTGTGTGAGGCGAGCTTTTGATCTTGCTCTGCGTCCCTAAGAGCATCCTCCACCAGTTGTTCCTTTGCCTGAGCATTCGCCTCCCCGATCGAGAATGACCAAACCCCGTCGTTTTCGGCGCCGCCTTCATGGGGCATCAATTCCGCCACACGCCATCCGGGCCCACCTCCGTCTTGATCATTGGGACACCAGAGATATACAGCTTTCAAGCTGTATTCCGGTAGCAGAATTCGCGAGTGCAGTGTCTCATCATCCACCCGTTTGTACGCAACATGAACTTCTCCTGGGAGTTCGATCTCCCCCGACACTGGGTGAGGCTCGAAGTTCGTCCCATCCACCAGCGCTTGAAGACGCTCAGCCTTTTCAGAATCCCAGCATAATAACCGCAACCACGAATCAGTCGGAGATGTGGAGACTGAACTGAGGATCTGAACACGCTGTCGGAGAATAGGTGATAGGAGGGGCAGAAGTACTGGAGGAGGGCGTGTCGAGACAAAGGCTGTGGGAAGGCAAGCTAAGAGAGGAGGGAGCAGAGCATGAGGATCGGGGGGAGAAATCAGCTCAACCATCATGCCTTTGTAGGAATATCAACGGTATCCAACCAGAGATTGATGATTATTGTTGCTATGGTGGAGGCGACGAAATCAACAGACTTTTTGGTTGGCGGTGAAGACTACAAGAGCGGGGGTGGGCATCAAACAAACAAAGAAGCTGAGCGGAGGAATTCGCAGATGAGAGGTAAAATATGGCTATATATATGTACGATCCTTAGGTTAGGGGAAAGCTGGACAGCCAGAGTCTGGGGGGATTCGAGCCATTCCCCATGGGCCATAGACACTTATTGTGATTGTTCTCCATATCATGGAACAGCTCCCTTCACCCGAGCTGCAGCAAAACGTGGGTCTTTTCAAGGCGAAGCTGCGGGGGGGCGGTATCGGGTAATGATATATCAGATCACAGAGTGACGGAGTATCTTAATTATCATTTACAATTATTAGAAGAGGTAAGAAGGGAGGAATACAATAAGATCCAATGATGCACCGCAGAGAAGTGATACTTTATGGAGTAGATAGAAGGGTTCACGCCATTTTTGATGCCAATTGATGTGGATATTTGAGACAATAGGATAGTACTCTCCTAGGTGGACATGTTTGGCATTCTCGGTCCACTTGAACGGTATTGTTTAACGAAGATATTCAAGGTACATAATAAACTGTCTGACAGCGATGAGCATCAATGGAGATATATCCACATCAAGTCAACGAGCAACACTCATTGATCAATCTTGACAAACCGGCATTCTGTTGTACAATATTAACATAAATGTCAAGGATTCTCTTCCTTTATTTAATTTGTGAAGTACACCACTGGCGATCTCTATCCGTGAGTACATTGCTTGCAAGCACAGATCACCAGAATGTTTGCTGACGGATAGCTCAAACTATGATTATAATACTACATACGAGATCTCTACATACTACTAAGCAAAGCTTTTTTCGATAGTCAAGATCAATTCATGTCTAAAATCCGAGCTCTGAGCCTCCGAGGCTCTGAGTCGGTGATGGAGATGAGCTGAAACCGAATCACTCGGATATTGATAATGCTTGAATCGCACCTCAGAAGCATTCCAATGCACTCGTCCCTAAACATTCTTGGTTGATGCATGACCACTACTGTTGTACTAGTATGTATCTGCATCTCAACCCTCGAATTTCAAAGGCTTATTCGTATGCAGATTCGATGAGATTCCAAGTCGATCCATGTCCGATCGTGCAATGTGATGCTGTACTAGACTACTCCGTAGTACAAAATATTCCGAGAGTCTCAGCTGCCAAAAAAAAATCGAATCGGTTTCCTTTTCTGGAGGAAAGATATTCCACCATCATGCATTAGTCAAGGAGTGCATCTCGCCTTTCTTCTCGACCTCTACTCTCCTCCCTATGTATACCCGTTGGGTCATGATGGTCTTTTTGAGTAAATCAACAATCGTTCATAGTAACAACCATAGTGTATGTGCACAATGGCGGAACAATATCATTCAATCACCGACGTGACCGCGGAGAAGATGGCGTCCTCTCCCGATGCGGCGCTTCTCGTTGCCTCAGAAGGACAGCCAAGTAACGAGAATGTATCCGAAGAAGAACGTACAGCATTGGAAAGACGCATCCGACTCAAAGTAGACATACGTCTCTGTACCATCGCCGGCATCCTGTGCAGTCTCAACCTCCTTGACTCGGGCATACTCTCATCGGCATCGGTCACAAGCATGTTTGAGGATCTTGACTTGCAAGGGTCGCGGTATTCGGTCTCCATCTTTATCTTTACGATTGCTAGTGTCGTCGCTCAGCTGCCTTGCACTGTTGCCGTGCGCTTGATCGGCCCCCGCGTCTGGTTCGCCTCGATCACGTTCTGCTTCGGACTGATCACCCTGTGTACTGCATTTATCCAGAATTGGAAGCAGATGATTGCCTTGCGTGTACTTCTGGGCTTTGCCATGTCCGGTATATATCCAGGATTGACATATTTGATCAGTACCTGGTACACGCGCCACGAGCAGCAACTGCGCTTTGCATTTCTGCAGTCCGGAGAGGTGCTTGTACTAGCCACGGGCACCATTGTCAACTACGGTCTGAACCGGTTGGACGGGAAAGCAGGGCTGAGAGGCTGGAGGTGGATGTTCCTTGTCCAAGGCCTCATCACCTGTGTCCTTGGCATTATCACCTACTGGTGGATGGTAGATTTCCCCGAGAAATCACAAGAAAGCTTCCGGTTCCTGTCCGGGACGGAGGCCAAAGTGGCAGCGCAGCGTATCCAGGCGGATCGGGATGATGTCGTGCCCGATCCATTCTCCTGGCGCAAGATCCTCGTCAATTTCCTTGACCCAAAGATATACGGATTCGCTTGCTTGTTCTTCCTGCTCAACCTCGTCTCAACTTCGCTCAGTTACTTTCTTCCCATCATCCTCCAGTCGGGAATGGGGTTCTCAAGTAACCAATCGATTCTGCTCTCAACACCGGTAAGTTTGACCTGTTACTGAGCACACGACTATCGCACCTAACCCCCTTCCAGCCATACTACTGGTCCGTCATCCCAGTTCTCTTCACCTCTCTGATAGGCGACACCTATCGCGTCCGCGGGCCGCTCATCACCTTCAACGCGCTGTGCGTGATAGTCGGGTTCCTGATGTTCGGCCTCCCGTCCTCCACCCAGGTCACCGTCAGGTACATCGGCACGTTTCTCGCAACAGGCGCATACGTCTCCAACTGGGCCGCCCTCAACGCCTTCATGGCCAATAATGTCGTCGGGCAGTGGAAACGGGCCACCACTGCGGCCGCCGTAGCTGCGTGCAATGGGCTGGGCGGAGTGGCGGGGAGTTATATCGTTCGGCAGCAGGAGGCGCCGCAGTATGCCACGGCCGTCTGGGTGTCTATCGGGTAGGTATCTTGTTCGCTAAGCCGGAAAGAATCACGTTTGCTAATTTGTATCGTTGTTGTGTAGGTCGCATATCCTCATGATAGCTATCGTGGGTGTCTTCGCGATCTGCTTCTATCGATGCAATCAACAAGCAGCTCGGGGGCGGAGGGTCATTCAGAATAAGGTATGCTCTCATGGACTGGCTTAGTAGGCAGGTCATCCCTGGTCTTTCAGCACTGACTACTCCGTCAGGTCGGATTTCGATACACCTATTGATGATCTACATCTCGTCTCGTCTCGTCGATAATGTTTACATACGACAGCCTGTTAGCTATCACACTCCACTTGAAATAGAACCTCGAACCACTGATGGATTCTGTCTTCTCAAAACAAGGTTGCTCCAATAATAGTTCTCCATACTATCCTCTGATTCTGCTGGCTTGAATACATGCATGCATACATCAACATGGTGTCCGTGGGGTATATGGTAAGTAAGCAAAGGCACCGTGCAAAGAAACCTGGTACATATTAAACATTGCGTAGAAGTCAAAAAATGTAACCAGCCAAGTGAGTTTCGAACCAAGTGAGAAATGAGATATAGTTCACTCAGTTCACGCGGTCCCTCTGCTCCAATTTCCCAACCAGCCGTTTCATTGCGGTCCATTCCTCTGCGGGCACATCCTCCGGAGTGCCACTGAGGCCCTTTCCTACCTCAAAGACAGTGACTACACCATCCAATCCACCGGTTGCGAGCCGCTTGCCCTCGCGTTCTTCCCAGGCCACCTTGTTAAGGCTTCTCGTCAAGATACCGCCACGGCCCCGAGTGGGCGTGGTCCGCACAGCGGGGACTTCGGTGTCCGAGCAGAGATCCCAGACCTCGAGGTTGCCAGCTCCATCGACGAGAGAGAAGACTCCGGGGCGGTGAGGCGACCACCGGGCATCGTAGACTACATCCTCCCGGTTCAGATCGAGGATAGGTGAGACGACTTGAGTGGTCGCAATGGCAGCCGAGGTTGCCGGGGCGGTTGTTGCCGGTGGCCGCACACGCCACAGCTTGACGCTCCAGTCCAGACTAGAGCTCAACATCAGGTCGCCGAGATCAACCGGGCCCTTCGCAGGATGGAAGGCAGTCGACATGACCGGCGCTGCATGGCCACGGTATGCGAGACGTTGGTCAGTGCCAGCCTTGGCCCCGGCTCGATCGTAGCGATGACAAGGGTAAATACCGCCTTCTTCGGTGCCAACGATGAAGAAGGTTGGGTCAGATTGGGGGAACGACATGGTTGTGGGGGCCAGATCCTCTGTTTTGGATGGCGGGGGTGTGGAGAGCTCGAGGTACTCCTGGGGCTGGGAAAGCATATCAACGGTCCATCCACAGACAACGCCGTCTGTGGATGCGGTCAAGATATTGTGCGCGTTTTGTGTGCCTATAATTGAGATGCTGTACACGGGGTGCGTATGCCCGGACCCAGTCAGGGGTGTCTTTTGTACAGGCGCACCACCACCGGCGCGGGACGATCGTGTATCCCAAAGCAAAACCTGCCCAGAGTACGATCCTCCGACGATGAGGTTGGGGTGAAACGGGGAGAATTTGGCCGTCAAGATATCGGAAGTCGAATGGAACACATACTCGGGGCGAGAGTGCAAGTGCTGGTTCCAAACCTGGACTAGGCCATCCGGTTCGTGAGGAGCAGAGGGATTCTTCGTGTATGCTGCCAGGACCAGTTCCGGAAACTGGAAAGTAAGTCAGCCCTGTAAAAGAATCTTCATGGGATATGGGGCGACTGACCTTCGGAGAGAAACTCAAATCACTGATCATGCGTTTCTTGCTCCATCGCTCGTCCCAGAATTGGCAAACCTCCCTGATGCTCTTGCGTTTTCGTCCATGTTCGTCATCCACTTCCAGATCGCCATCAACTCCACCAAGCTCGTAGTCCGCCAGCACGTCGTACTCCTCATCTAGAGCACGCTCGATCACTTTCGCTGAACGTTCAACGAAGTCGAGGAAGTCCTCAGAAGAAGTGACGGCCTTCAGTTCGTCCTCGTCGAGTGTACGCAAGGGATAACGTAGGTTTGTAACCTCGGCTCCAGGCCCATCAACAGCCTGCTGTTGGGTGGCCTGCAATTCCTCCTCAATTTCTCTGCGAAGCTTTCTTCGAATTTCCTCATCGCGTTCGCGGTCCCTCTTGCTTAGGCGTTTGCTTGATCCAGTACCATCCTCAAACTCTCCAGTTTCTGATTCCGAGTCAAAAAAATCTGATCGGCGTTGCTTAGAGTCATCTGTTTGCACTCCCTTGCTGTATGTAACGACTTCTGGTTTAGGTTCAGGGGCAGGCGCAGGTTCAGTAGAGGCAACAAAAGGCTCTGTCACATCGGTCTGAACGGCGATTGACTGCGAAAGCGGTCTCGTAGCAGAATTGAAAGCCTCGGTGTTATCTCCACTCAGCTGGCTAGCACTCAGTACCGAGTTCGGCCTGCTGCCTTTACGTGAGGGGCCGTCTGCATGGCTGATAGAGGCCGATCCGGGGCGATCAACAAGGCGAGAAATCAGGTCATCGAGCTCAGCTCTGCTATCTGAGCGGCTCGGCACAGGCGACACAACCTTTGCGGATTGTACATCAGAATCTGTCTTTTTGTTTTCACGTTCGTGACCAGGGTATCGTACCTCTGAAGCATCTCCGGTGCTGGCCCGACTCTGCGAGAATTCCTTCTGTCGCAGCTCTCTCTGGCGTCTTAGCTCCGCCAGCTTAGCCCTTTTGGCCAGAATTTCCGCTTTACGTTGTTGCACAGATGACATGACGGATTGAGTGAGTGCAGAGGTCAAATTGGTGGAGTCCCCATCCAGACCTACCCCTGGTGTTTACATGCGGCTTCGCGTTCAGATACTCCGTATTCCGTCCCCCGTCCCGCACCCAGAGGAAGGCCGGGTTGGCGGATGACATAAGCGCAGAAGGGGCCGACGGTCCGGAAAAACTCGCGACAAGGACTTCGCCTTGACAAGCCTCTTGTATAGGTATCCCCGTCCGATTGCCTGCCATTGACAGTCGATACCCTTTGAAACGGTTGCTCGGTATCCGGCCCGCTATTCATTCTTTTATTTGGATTCGTTTGCTCGCCGCTTCGGAGGACAGGATCTTCTTAAAATGGCCTCACAAGGTGTTAACGTGAGTGTCCGGCAGGACCCATTATCGATTCCTCGACCATCTATATTGACATGAGTCGGTTGCATCACAGGTTCTGCGCTATTCGGCTCTCGTTGCCGGTCTCATTTATGGCGTCTACCACCAGAACTCGATCACAGCTCAAGCCAAGCAAGCAGAGGCCGACCGTGAATATGCTCGAAAGGAACGCTTGATTCAGCAGGCCAAGGCGGAGTGGAAGAAGAAGACGGCACCCAAGGACACCAAGACAGACAGTGGGGGTATGTTCTGAGAACCGCTCAAAGACCATTACAGTTACCTGGTCTTTTGACTGCCAGCATCATGTGCGACTTCACACTAACTGGTGTGCTACAGTCATTACGGATCCCGAAGACAGCCGGTTCGATCTGGAGGCCTTCCTGAAGATGAAGGCCGGGGAGCAATAGATTCGATATCGTTGAGAATACTGGGATATAGAATGATTGGCGATTTTTCCTCCTTGCGAAGACCGTACCTCCCTATGGTACAAGAAAGATGGCTCGGGTCCGCCCCGAATATGTATTATTGTTTGGTCTAATTCCCACTTTCGTGTTGCGAGCGAAAGGAATGATTTTCTGTTGTTCTTCTAACCTATAGATCTTCCTCCGAGTCTTGTACATACCCCGGGGTGCCGTGCATCTGTACACTACAGTTGGACCAGCAGAGCAAGAAATGTGTGGTTATTCCGGTTTCGCCGCCGCTGATCTCCTCTCTCCCCGGGCGCTATCGACTACTCCGCGCTGGTTGTAAGTGACACCGCATGTAGAGTGCATGTGTAGGAGCAGGAAGCCATCGAAATGGTTCCGTCAAGCTTGCCGGTGGCCACAACTACCGTCTTAATATCTTCTCACGATTTGAGTTGCCATGACTTCAAGCAAGAATTGTAACACTTGTCGACCACATCATCTTTTTCAGCCGGAATGAGATCCAATCAGCGCCATGACCTCGCTCAATCTGTTGGACGAGTATCCAATCTTTGCCGTCGGAGTAATGATGGGTTGGGGATAGAGGAGCTCGGTTTGCTCATCCCATCTCCACCCGTAGGCTGTAAACTTGCTTATGATAGCTGGATCTCCCTGCTTTGCAGCGGTTGCGTCGAGGCCAAGGTAGTTTGCAGCCGCATCAGGACGTATCGCTTCGTAGGCTCGGCTGACTTCCTTTAAGGTCTTTTCCTGAAAATGAACTAACGACAAGGGTAAGACTTCAGCCAATCAGAGATATAGTACAGGATGAAGGACTGACGTTCGTATTTTCGTACTGTTGGCTCAAGTATCTCAGGCCATGGCAGGTCTCTCAGAATCTTGTATACGTGCTCATACTTTCGTTGCCAGACAGCGCGCAATAACCTCAAACAGTTTTGAAGGGAAGCATCATTTTGCGCTAGGTCCTGTGGCATCCGCTTCGTCATCGCGCGGGCCTCGTAGCTACGCAATATTGTGTTAGTAGGCTGCGTGTCTGCGATGAGAATTTGTGAGACTCACATATCGTCAAGGAGAAGGTGGGAGAAGAAGAAACTCGAATAAAATAAGCTCAAAAGTTCCGCTTCTTCGCTATTCGACATTGAAAGGAAACAGGCAGGGCCCTCGTATTGTGACAATGTCTCGTAGAGCTCAGAAGACGAACGAGCTAATGCGAGTACCGCAGACAGCTGCTTCTGAGAGAGAGGCGGTAGATCCATTATGGAAATATTCTCCTAGCCACTGTCTGTCGGACTATGATGGAAACAGCGGTACTTTGTCAATCGTGTTATTGTAGATGATGCGTAGGTCAAGTTGCGATGCCGATGCGGGGACAACTCGGAGGTTTCCCCAAAGCTTCTCCGATAATCGATTTAGTTAGATGCGGATACGGACTACCTTACGTAGACTGACTGCGTACCTGATGCCAAGCCTCCAGAAGAGACCACCTTGCGAAGCTCTCCCCCCAATCAATACATTGGCGAGACGAAACGTCCAACTACCTCTCTCTCATCGGCTACAGAGTACGACGAGAGAGACATACTCTCTTTCCTTTTTCTTAATTGATATTTTTTTCTTATTTCTCTGGCCATTATGGCCGAAACACCTGTTGATGTTCTTTTAAAGGGCAAGTCTGGCAGAAACACACGCGGCCTTCTGCGGATTATTATCCTATGTACCATTGCAGCAGCAGCAGTTGCCAGTCGACTCTTCAGCGTTATCCGTAAGTCATTGGGAATCGAAATTGCTCATTTTGTTAATTTACCAAAACAACTGATCAATTTCCTTTTACCAGGCTTCGAGAGTATCATCCACGAATGTATGTATAGGTCAATTGTATACCCACGGCCTTCGGCCTCCAACAAACTTCGCGTAAGAACGAATTGATACTGATGCTCCATGATATAGTTGACCCTTGGTTCAATTTCCGAGCAACAAAATACCTGGTACAGAATGGTTTCTATAGCTTTTGGGATTGGTTCGATGACCGTATGTGGTTCCCCACCGATAGGAGTGCATATGAAGCATTATGTCGATCTCCTTGAGTGCTTCTAGACTAATTGGTGTTCCAACATAGGGACATGGCATCCTCTGGGACGTGTCACTGGTGGCACGTTATATCCCGGTCTCATGGTGACGAGCGGCGTGATCTACCATATCCTGCGATTCCTCACTATCCCCGTCGATATTCGCAACATCTGTGTCCTGCTGGCACCAGGATTCTCCGGCCTGACTGCATTGGCAATGTACCTGCTGACATCTGAGATGTCCCCTTCGTCCTCTGCTGGTCTTCTTGCGGCAGCTTTCATGGGAATTACCCCTGGATACATTTCCCGATCCGTCGCGGGAAGCTATGATAACGAAGCAATTGCCATCTTCCTGCTTGTGTTCACATTCTTCCTATGGATCAAGGCTGTCAAGCATGGGTCTATTATGTGGGGAGCGCTGACTGCGCTTTTCTACGGCTACATGGTGTCGGCATGGGGTGGATATGTCTTCATCACGAACCTGATCCCCCTGCACGTTTTTATCCTTTTGTGCATGGGTAGATACAGCCCTCGCATTTACATCAGCTATACCACATGGTATGCGCTGGGGACTTTGGCTAGCATGCAGATTCCCTTCGTCGGATTTTTGCCTATTCGAAACAGCGACCACATGTCCGCCTTGGGTAGGTCTATGCTTTCGCAGGTCAAATGGACGTTCAGGAGCTGACATTTGGCAGGTGTCTTCGGCCTGCTTCAACTTGTGGCCTTCGCCGAGTTTGTCCGCGGTTTCGTCCCAAGCAAGCAGTTCCAGAGACTTCTGACCGCCATGATCTTCATCACCTTCGGTCTGGGTTTCCTAGGGCTTGTTGTTCTGACGGTGACGGGAGTGATCGCTCCTTGGAGCGGCCGATTCTACTCCCTGTGGGATACTGGCTATGCCAAAATCCACATTCCCATCATTGCCTCGGTCTCGGAGCACCAGCCCACCGCTTGGCCGGCGTTCTTTTTTGATCTGAACTTCCTGATCTGGCTTTTCCCGGCAGGAGTCTACATGTGCTTCCGCGACCTCAAGGACGAGCATGTCTTCGTCATTATCTACTCGGTCCTTGCGAGCTACTTCGCCGGTGTCATGGTCCGACTGATGCTGACCTTGACCCCTATTGTGTGTGTTGCGGCTGCTCTGGCGCTGTCTTCGATTCTCGACACCTATATGGCGACCACTTCCCCGACGCCAACATCTGAAGCCAAATCGAATGAAGACGCGTCTTCAGAACCACTTCGCTCGGTTCGGAAGCCGAATGTTGGAATCACCTCTTATGTTTCCAAAATTATAGTGACGGCGTCTGTTGTCGTCTACCTGCTCCTGTTTGTTGCACACTGCACCTGGGTTACTTCAAATGCATACTCTTCTCCTTCCGTTGTCTTGGCTAGCCGGATGCCTGACGGAAGCCAATACATCATTGATGATTACCGTGAGGCTTACTACTGGCTTCGCCAGAACACTCCCCAGAACGCCAAAATTATGTCATGGTGGGATTATGGCTACCAGATCGGTGGCATGGCGGATCGCCCAACCCTTGTCGACAACAATACATGGAACAACACCCATATTGCCACGGTTGGTAAGGCGATGAGCTCACGCGAAGAAGTCAGCTACCCCATCCTCCGCCAGCATGATGTTGATTACGTGCTGGTGGTGTTCGGTGGTCTGCTAGGTTATTCTGGCGATGACATCAATAAATTCTTGTGGATGGTCCGTATCGCCGAAGGTATCTGGCCCGATGAGGTCAAAGAACGGGACTTCTTTACTGCACGGGGTGAATATCGTGTGGATGATGGAGCGACCCCAACCATGCGCAACAGCCTGATGTACGGATTCCCCTTTTCCCTCGTATCTATTGCGCTGCGTCGTGCTAATTCAAAAATTCAGGTATAAAATGTCTTATTACAATTTCAACTCTCTCTTCCCGTCAGGCCAAGCTGTCGACCGCGTCCGTGGGTCGAGACTTCCCACAGAAGGCCCCCAGCTTTCCACCCTTGAGGAAGCTTTCACGAGCGAGAACTGGATCATTCGTATCTACAAGGTTAAGGATCTTGACAACCTTGGCCGAGACCACAACCAGGCTGTTGCCTTCGACAAAGGTCTTAAGAAAAAGCGGAGTATCAAGAAGAAGGGACCTCGGGTTCTGAGAACCGAATAGAGGACAGGATTCAAGCATTTCTTTTTGACTAGTTTATAGCACGACAGGAGCGCAAATCATACCAATACCTGTTGAGCATATTTTTACATTCCCGTGTTGTATTCCAGAAATCTTATTATACCTTTGAGAGTCCAGCGGAGACAAATGCTGGTCTAGATTCGAAAATACCGGCCTTGCCCAGATAAAATGATTCCGTAGATGGCAAGGCGATTTAGAACTGATTCACAAGCAAGCTGCGGGCTCAATTCATAAAGAATAGGTGAAGATCGGTATGCTAAAATGTAGTAGAAAAAAAGAGGGGAGAAGAGAGTGAGCAGAGTGATGTGCCTTCATTCGAACTGTTGTTGCCGTTACCTGCCTCTTCAAGATCATCCAAACCATTGAAGTGCAACATTTCTTTTGCGATCCGGCAACTCCGGAGTGAAGACTAGATCTTCCACCAAATTGACGGCTTTCATGGGGCGAGTTGGTTGCACACAGCCACCGAAATAATTCCAAATATAAGAACAGCATAGAGATATACAGCGAAAATAATCAGTTTGTCACCTTGTACTCCGTACCCCAATACACCATGGCTGATACAATGATCGAACAGTTTGGCCACAGCGGCCTTTGAATAGCTCCCAACTCGTGGTGAGCTAGGTAGAAGGAGACGGGATGGCTCATTGCTTCTGCTGCTGAGGTTTCGCGGGAGTATCGGGGACCTTCACGTCGGAGAATTCGTCCTGGCCAACTGCGCGGATGGTGTATGCATCTAGGAAATTTCCATTTGTATGAGCGAACCATGCTTCTCGTCGTGCCTTTTGCTCTGGCAAATCAAAGAAGTTGGGGTGGGTGGGTACGTGTGGAGTACGTACAGACACTGATTGTGAAAGCGATGAGACCGAACCCAGTCAGAGCATTCTTAAAGAGATAGGGACGACGAGCGCGAAGGAGAGCCGCACCGGCTCGGTAGTCCTTGCCATAATACGTCGAGTTGAAACTAGACAGAGACGGTTGGTCAGCCACTCATTCGAAAGAGTATGGTGTGATTGGGATTGAGCCAGCTGAACGCAGTTGCTGCAGATTGTAGTGCGGTGGATGAAGTCGACGTACATTCCTGCAGGCATTGTGCACAAGTAGAGTCTGTATGTCTGAATGCACGAAAAGGCAAAGATGACGAAAGTTGGTGTGATATTCTATGCCAATATGTATAACGATCAGGAAAGTTGACGATGATTGGAACACGGGGAGAGAGCAGTCTCAGCGTTTATGGTGTGCTTTTTCTGCTGGCAGAACAAAAGCGGACAGTGGCTTAGCTGTAAAGCACTCTCTCCCTCGCCCTATTGCCAGCTTCGATCCTGACCATTTCTCGTAATTGGCACCTTCGTCAAATAGTTGTCTCCACAGATTCAATGACTAGAGACTCCTACGCTAACAATTTTTCCACAAAGTAGCAGTGAGTGAGGTTCTCTCAGCAGCCATACAAAGAGCTCTCGGGTCGGCCAAACTCAACATCCGCTGGCGGACATCAAGAAAAGCGCCAATCCTCTCATCACCTGCTGTCTACTACTCTATTATCGTCATCACCATTATCGTCATTTTCTCCAACACATCATCACCAAGTCAATTAATCGACCATTAGTAGATTCGGTCTGATACCCTGCTCGAAGTTTATTTACCCATTTCTTAGATCGATTTGTTTTGCGGAAGGCTCGAGTCCCCATCTACCGCTGTCCTACTGTATCCGGCTATTCTTTACGCGTCCATGGGGTGTGTCTCGTGAACATCGTGCTCTTCATCGGTCCTATGTCTTAGGCCGGTCTTCTCCATTTACGATATTCATTTGCTCTGAATTTATGCAGCGTAGACACCGGCAAGACCAATACCTCCTCGGCCATACCATATCTCGAAATATTCATCCATCCGGGCCCTTTCATATAGCACTTGAGCGCAGTCATTATGTCTCAGACTGCGGCAGATCACCTTGCCGACCAGATCGCACAGCTCAATGCTGCTCGAAATCTCGTCCTCGGTGACGCCGCCTTCTATCCACAGATCGTGAACGGAATTGTTCCAATCATCGGTGCGCACGCGCGATTGGAGCTGCGACGATGGGGAGCAGAATTTCTGGCAGAAACCTTCGCCAGTCCCGCTTTGGCCACGGCGCAAAAGGAACAATTAGCGAGCACAGTGTTACAGACAATACGAGAGATCTTGGAGTTGCCTGAGGGAGACACTTCGGTCTTGAAGCATATAGTGCAGATTGCGGCCAGCTTGTATCCGTTGGCTTTTAGACACATGTATGTGATCAGTGCTTTTCGCTCGCCCCGCTGGAAACCTGTGGAGGATCGTGCCTCGTAGATGCTTCCAGCGAGGATGGATCTGGTCTAGAATTTGCTTAGTATCTGTGTTTACTGACGCTTGTACTCTATCGCAGTATCAATCACCCAGAAGACAGCGCTTTGTGGGAAAATATGACGGCTGTCAAGCAAGAGATCTTGCGCAGATGGGACTCCTGTCCTTATCCAGTCAAAGTGTGCTGTATCAAGTTTGTTCAGCGGGTCGTTCAGGTCCAGACACATGGCCCCATTGCAGACCCTAGGGTATGTATACAGCCCTCTCACTATATTCTTAATAAGACCTGGTTGTTGTTGACAATCGCCAGCGCCCCGAACATAATGAAACGTCCTTGGCTATCGTTCCCAAAAATCACTCCATCTTAGCTCTACCCCATCTCGAGGCGGAAGCCTCGGGCCTGCTCGACAGGTTGCTGTCAGTTTTCCAAGAAGACGCGAGGTACCATCAATGACCTTCCAAACCACGCAATGCGCCTCGTCGCTAATTGTTTCATGCAGCGACCCTCTCCTCGTCAATGCTACGCTAAACTGCCTGGCGGTGCTGATCCGAACTCGACAGTCCGTTGGCAACAAGATCATCAATGCTGTTCTGAACTTCTATCCTGCCAAGCAGGTGCGCTCTCCACTGACGCCTGCTATTCGAGTCGGCGTAAAGTCGATGGAACGAACGGCTCGAGCGTTGTTCATAAATATCTTGAAGAAGTGAGCAATTGCGATGACCTCCAGGTTCGGACACAGAAAACTAATACGTCGATAGAAATCCGAGTCATCCGCTTGCGAGCAAAATGCAGCACCACATTGAACGTTTGATGCAGTCCCGCTTAGACACCGTCGACGATGCATCCAGAAAGCGGGGACTGCCGTCTGAGCCGACGGATGGGCTTGACAACGCTAAACGTGCCAGACTCGATGCAGAAACGCCCCCATTGATCAAGGTCCCTCCTCTTCCATCTGGTCCAGTCAGCTACGCTCAGCTATACACCTTGACAGAAGACTCGGGTCTTTCCTCCTTTGATGTGAAGCAATTACCACCTGATCTTCTGGTCAAGATTGCGGTCCCTGTTCTAGCTCGGGTCGATCAGTCTGTGTTGACGCAGGCTATAGAAGTATGTTCCATGTTCGAGAGGTCTCCGCATGGATCAATTGCTGATATTATTACCACAGGCTATTCGAGCTAGATATCAAACTCTTAGTCAACAACAGGCTACGAAACCTCAGGTGTCAGTCACCGAGGACGAGGATGATGACTATGAACCAGAATATCAACCTATGGATGCTCTTGCAGCAGCAGCTGAGCAGGCAGGTACCATATCCGCTGAAGTGGCAGAGTTGCAGCCAGATCTAGTCTCTCTTGGTCCATTCGTCTTGCCGCAACCACCGCCATTGACTGAAGAGGAGGCAGGGGAAATTGGTCGCAGCGCGGTGGGAAGAGTCTTTGAGATGCTCACATCAATTGCGATGGCGCCGAATCCTGCCAAAGGTAAAGCCCAGCAGCATCTAGGCTTTTCTCGATTAGCGGGCAGCACGTTCGACCGTGACGCTTGGGTTACCCTACTTACCAGACTCGCCACAAGAGCGCCCGCTACACTAGAAGTTGACGACAAGAAGACCGAATCAGACCCACCTGCAAGGAAAAAGCCAGCAATCTCGAATTTCATTCGCGAGTTATTATACCGATACATTCTCGAAGACTTTAGGGCACGGGTCAACGTCGGGATCATGTGGTTGAACGAGGAATGGTACAATGACCGAGTTCAGATGAAGTTTGCTGCTACTCAGCGGACTGAGGAAGAAGAGGAGGCCTCTGTACCCCTGCATTACGATCAATGGGTCCTGCGACTTCTGGATGGCTTTTTACCCTACCTGGATTCCCGGGATACCAAGATTTTCATCCGATTTCTCAGCGAAATACCGGAGGTCACTATTCCCATCACGAAGCGAGTCTCCAGTCTTGCAAAAGATCCTGAAAGAGTCAACCTATGTGTTCAGTCATTGATGTACGCATCCTTTGCTTTCCTGAATGGCTGTCTATGACAACAGCGAACTGACCCGCTGACCAGGTATCTCGTGATGTTCCGCCCTCCTGCCCGGGAAATGTGTCTCAACGCTTTGGAAGATGTCTACAATACTTGTAAGCTGAAGTCCCTGCTCGCTTCCTTAATATCGTCAAACTGATCATCTATACCACCCAGACGAGGAATCGAGACCAATCGCAGGCAAAATCCTGGCCAAATGGCGGCCGCACGTCATAGAGCAACAACAGCAGCAGCAACAAGAACAGTCACAACAACCGGAGCAGATCTCTCTTACCAACCGTTCAATACCAGCGGAAAGCACTGCACCACTCGCAGATGACGGGAACGAGTCAGCGCAAGCGGACACTACCATTCGGCCGCAGGTATCTGCCAGCGAAGCTTGACGACATTCAGCTTGATTTTATGCATAAGAGGATCTTGAAATGACTATTCGTGAACATGTCATTCATCACATGGGCATGATACCTTCAACATCTGTTTGAAATTCTGTAGATTGAAATCTACCATGACTTACCTGCCACGACCTCACCTGTACTCCTCGATAATACAATTCACAGACATAGAGCCAGATGAAATCCATTGAGATCCAGAATCTTGCCTAAATATGTACATATTTCAGCAGTGACTATGCATGTTCAAGTGTAAAGCCTTCTTCTGTCCCTCATGCAAAGTAGTCCTTGACTCCGTTAATGGGAACAACAAACTCCTTCCTTCCATGCCGGTTGGCAGCCAACAGTGCACCCATGTAATGGAAAGACTCGTAAAGAATACACCAAAGACCCATGCAACAAAAAACAGAACACCGTACCTAAATATTTGATCAGACATGACACAATGTACTATGTATCGTGAGGAAAATTCTTTAAACACAGAATCCCCCAATGCAGCCGTTCGCCAATTATTCACTGCTCAAGGAAAGAAAGTAATAAGCCAGACACCGTGCGAGAGAGATAATTGTAAGAGCGGCGGGACTCGTCCTTGTATCCCCAAGCGTACATGCTAAGCCATTCATTCATACATGAGAACTATTCTACAACACCTTGTTGAACCCTATACAGGCTTCGATGCCGGAAGATCATGAGGGTTAGATGAAAGTGGGTGCAAAGTCTTTTGGTCGAAACTAGCGAGCTGTCATCTTATTAGAGCCGGAGCCAGTCAGGATGCCAGACGATGGATGCATGGAATTGACTTGTTTCGAGGAGAGAGGAGGCGAAGAATCATGTTTTGAGGCATTCGAATTTGAATGGAAAAGCCCCAAACGGGCGGGTGGCGGTGAAAAGGCCGGATTCCGAGACGATGTGGCTTGGGAAGCACGATGATCGAGAGCAGCATACGACGGGTGCGGTTTTCGTACATCGAGCGGGGAGGAGCTTAGTGATCGATATCCAGATTTGCGATCTGCATCATAGTCGGGAACACCGAACTGTGCAAGACCATGGTGCTGATGCTCCTGTTCTACTCCGTACGGCGTGTTATTCGCCGAGGAATTCGCAGCCGAAAGATTCTCCGCTATCGTGGAGGCGGAGCCGTTGGGAGCATTAATATCGACGACTCGTTTCTGCGCGGCTGGAGTCGCGAATGACGAGGCATGTGGATTTTCAAAAACTCGACTCTGGGGCCTCGGCGGTATTTGTTGTTGTTGCTGCTGTTGTTGGTGGTGGTGGTGGTGGATAGGATGCTGCGGATTGGCCCAAGGAGTCTGCTCCAAGAAGGCCTCCTCCGCAGCTGTACGAAAGGCGTTTGAGGACATGGCTGGCATGGCTCCACGTGGTAGGTTCGTCGAAGGGTGTGAAGTAGGTGCCCTGATTTCGATGGAAATCTGTCCAGACATATGAGTTAGCTCGAATCGTAAGCTAAGCAGGTTCCTCAAAATTTAAACTTACCCCCATCTTCTCCATATCTTCTTCGAGCTCAGACGGTCGCGCAGGTGACAATGAAGGTGCCGCTGGGAAGCCGACGTATTTGGCGACGCCAGCCATGATGGACACTTCTTGATTGTAAGCTGTTTGGTGGGCGATTTGCTGTGAACGCCGGGTGGGAAAAGGTATGTAGTGTTGCGCACTGAGCTCTTCTGTCTTGAATCGATCGTGCTGAATGGCGTAGAATTGCTTGCTGACAGCACTCGAGTGTTTCTCCCGAATGTCCCGAATCCGCTGGAAGTACGTGCTATGCGTCTGAGCTCGCTCTGCCAGACTCTTGTTCATGAGAGCTTGAATTCGGTACTGGAACAAGGTGTGTTCGTATTTTATCTTTGCATCACGGTGTCGTTTGACACACTCGAGCTGACGCAAATATTCAGGGTGAGTCGGGTTGGGACCAGTAAGCATTTCCAGTTCTCGATTCAATTTGGATATTCTTTCGTCGTATATCCTAAGAGAGCATCGTCAGCAATCCGAAGGAGGTGAGCCAGTCTGTTGATAATTCAACTCACTTGTCACGTAAGGTTGCGAATTCCTTTTCAAGGATTGTTAAAGATTCCATTGCGGACATCCTCTTAGCTGCTTCAGAAGCTATTAGTAAGTCGAACAAGTGATGGCAGTATGATCCAAAACTCTACAATGGGCGACTTACATTCTTCCTCGAGCTTGGCAGCTGCTTCCCCATCGTCGGCGTCCTCTCCACGTTCAATATTTTCTTCATCTCCATCATCCGCGGGACCCTCCGCGCCCGTCTCGACGGCACCACTATCCATTTCATCATCGGCCGTATCGCGTGTTTTCCGCCCTTTTCGCTTCCCCTTCTTGCCTTTTCTGCCTTTCGCGGGCGCCGTGGGTAGATCAGACTCGGGAAGATCATCGGCCGGGGTATCTTCTTCGTTTGCTTTGATCACTTCTTCAATCGGCTCAGGAGACAGGGCAATGTCATCTGCCGGAGGTTCGCTCAGTTCACTCTTCACCGAGCCACGGCGCTTCTGAGGTGGTTCGTCTTCGTCACCCGAGTCGCCTTCAAGTTCCGCACCAGACTCGGGTCGTTTGCGCTTCTTTCCCGTACTTTCGGACAATGTAGAGTCTTCCAAACCAAGTATTTCTTCGGCGGATTCAAGAATTCCGTTGGGTTTAGAGCGAGGCTTGCTGGGTGAATCCTCAATTACGTCGTCCCCGTCCTCGGCGTCATCGTACGTCGTCGATTGGGCCAATTTGCTAGGGCTAGGGCCATAGCTGCTCACGACAATGTTGGTTCTGCGAAAATGATTCGGGGAATCTTCGATGCGCTCGGTCTCAGCTTCAGAGTCATTCTCTAGTGCTAACTTCTCAGGCTTGGGCGACTCTTCGTAGTCCGAGGGTTCATTTTCCAAGACATCATCGATGTCGCTCAGACTACTTGAACGTCCGTCGTCCATGAGCGAATCATCCAGTAGAAGATCTTGGTCGCCATTGGTGATTGTAGCGTCAGGCCCTGTGGGCGGGCCAACAGGAGCGGATTCGCGACTTGCGGCCACCTCCATAGGCAACGGCGCGACACGCTCACAACAACCCAGGAGAAGAAGGTATGGAGGTCGGCTGGATGGGCCTCTGAACGGTCTGGGGAAGTCGAAATACTATCGTTGGCTAGTGGGAACGTAAACTCGGACAGTCAGTGGGAAGCAAGTGGTTTTGAATCTGGAAAACCGAGTCTAAAGGTCAGCTAGAGCATCAAAATGGATAAATCGACACATAAATGCACATAATAAGAATGGAGATCCGTCATCGCTTGTTTGGGCGGTTGCTTGTCTGCAGATGAAGGCGGTGCGGAGATTTGATCGTTCTGCTACCCGGGACACACCCCGAGATCACCAGCAGTCTCTGGCAACTGCGCCGTCTCAATACAGCAAAAGGAAACGTTCTCGCAGGGACCGAAGCAGTAGCTTCATTGAATAGAGCAGAACATATCGTCTCTTATGCCTTAAGCCACAAAAGAACGTACCAATCAACAATGCGCCAACGGTGAAAGTAGCAATGAGCACAGCTGCCCGCGACCGAGCAGCGATTCACTTAGCCACTGCGTTCACGGGGGCGAGCCGCAGGAACACAGGACCAAAATAAATCAGGCTGACGGTCGTTTGTGTAGTCCAACAGAAGCGAATATCACCTCGAGTCTATACAAGAGGCACTGCGAGTGGGAAGATGGAGGACGAGGAGGAGAAGGAGGAGAGGGTGGAGGTGGTGGACTTCAAGAAGCGGGCGATACGACACTGCAGCGCGAGAGAAAAGGCGGCATGGACGAGGGGAAATTGGTCCGAAATCGCGGTCGAAAGATATCGAGGGGGTAAACAGAGAACTCAATGAGCTGAAAATGGCTGGTCAGACTGAGATAGAAATTCACTGATGTTCCAGAACCGACCGATTCGCTTGGGAGCGGACAGTAGTGAGAAAGGTGAAGGAGGGAGTCCAAGAGCGACAGCAATAGTCTACCTCTTTTGCTTTGCTGAGACCCGTCGCGGTATTCCGAGCGTAATGATATTCTGCCGTATTTTATTCTGATGCTGACCAGACTCCAAACAGGTGGTGGTGGACACTATGGTAACTGACCGCCTTGGTATCGATAAGTTACACATCATGTGACATGTTCCCAGTTTACTCTTTTGAGTTGTTTCATCAGATAGACATCGCCTCTTAAGTAGCACTTTCATATAATGTCTGGCAATAAATCACTCCCAGCAATGTGTACTCTTGTCTACTACTCCTACTATTGACCAGTCGCAATGTACAATGTTAGCAGCTTTGCCATCGAGAGGTGCCAGTGATATCATTGCCGCTAATTGCGGATAGTTAATATCAATCCGTGCCCCGTCTGTTGATACCATAGCGGTACCTCTTCATGAAAACTACGGTGCTGGTTTTGAACAAGTCCTAGACCTTTTTTCTCAGCAATAGGATTGATATCTTCTGATAATGTGCGCATAAGAAGCTCTCATAAAAGAAATAGAACAAATGGCCAAGTTGTATGCTGCACTGTGGACGCAGTGACTCTTGGGGCTTTGCTGATATGATAAAGCACGTGACCTTATCCGGCTCCCGTTGCCAAGATATTTTTTTCTTTTTCGGGACAGAAAAAATTCGGAAGCCCAAGCAAGAAAGCCAGATAAAAGTGTAATTGCTTTGATAGTGGGAAACTCAACTACTGATGTTGATCTTCCTCATCGCCTGACTACAATCTTTATAAGGACGACAGAAATCCCCCGAATTCTGCCATAAGATGGGCAAGAAAAGTAAGGCTCAGTCGGACAATGTCTCGCAACCAGCCAAGACAGACGTTTCTCTGCCATTTTTGGGCGGAAAGGCCGCCATTGACCCAACATTGGCTTCATTGTTCGAGAAAAGTGTATGTGCTTATTCATGATTAATATAAGGCTCTACTAACGCTATCATGATCGAAATCGTTCAGGCCGGTCCAGTGAAAGCTCCGTCTGTGCAGCCGCTTGTCACTCAGAGAAAGGATGACGAGCCAGGAGATGATTTAGAAAAGGAAGAAGACGATGAAGAAATTTCTGAGCTTGAGGAGGACCCGGAAAGCGAAGATGAAGATATGCAGGACGTCTCGGAAGTCGCCAGTGATGCTGAGAGTACGCCGGCCGTGGACACCCAGGCGACTTCGAGCAAGAAACGGAAAAGGGCTGCTGCGGAAGATCTCGAAGATTCCTATATGCGGCGTATAGCAAAGGAGGAACAAAAGGAAGAAGAAAAGCGTCGCGCCGAACAGGCAAAGAGGCAGAAAGTTGAGGAGGAAGGAGAGGATCCTGATTCTGCGTCGGACAAGTCTAAAGACGAGGATTACGAAAGTTCGGAGGAAGAGGACGAAATTACAGTCCCAAAGCACGAGACTCAGAGCGGTGATCCGGAGTCCAAGGAAGTCGAAAAGAGTAACCGAACCGTGTTCCTCGGCAATGTCTCGAGCCAGGCCATCAAATCCAAATCGGCGAAGAAGACCCTGTTGAAGCATCTGGCATCCTTTCTCTCCACCCTTCCGGAATCTACAGGGCCTCACAAAGTCGAGTCAATTCGGTTTCGCTCCGTGGCCTTCGCTAGTGGCGGGAAAGTCCCCAAGCGAGCTGCCTTTGCTAGACGTGAGGTATTGGATGACACTACACCAAGCACCAATGCATATGCTGTCTACAGCACGGTGCAGGCAGCGCGGAAGGCACCTGCGGCCTTGAACGGCACTGTTGTTCTAGACCGACACCTTCGTGTCGACAGCGTTGCGCATCCCTCCCAGATCGACCACAAACGGTGTGTCTTTGTTGGCAACCTTGACTTCGTCGACAACGAGACCGACCCGGAAGAAGACGAGAGGAGGAGGAAGAAGAAGTCGGGGCCCGCGGACGTTGAGGAAGGTTTATGGCGCACGTTCAATGCTCACACCAAGGGAGCTAAAGAACGAACCTCGACCAAAGGCAATGTCGAGTCTGTCCGGGTGATCCGTGACCGTACTACCCGCGTGGGCAAAGGCTTTGCTTATGTGCAGTTCTATGATCAGGTCTGTGTGGAGGAGGCACTGCTGCTGGATGGGAAGAAGTTTCCGCCCATGCTGCCGCGGAAACTCCGTGTGACACGGGCCAAGAAGCTCCCCAAGAAGCGTGATGGCCCAGAGTCTGGTGCTCAGGGCAAAGCGCTCGGGGAGGGCTTCGCGACGCTTCAAGGTCGTGCAGGTAAGCTCTTTGGTAGAGCCGGTGCAGCTAAATTGAAGACCGAAGGGAGAAAGTCTATATCCGGGAACTCGGTGGTGTTTGAAGGTCATCGAGCAACAGAGGGCGGATCATCGCGCATCAAAATTAAGACCAAGAGTCGTGGCTCCAAAGGCAAGCCGAAGAACCGAAGCGCCAAGCGAGCTGCAGCCTACCAGGCTGCTGGAGGCAGGAAAGGAAAGATGGCAAAATAGGTCTTTTTCGTCTTTACATGTATCATTTTTCTGGCGTCTGGGCCGCTCGTGGCACTGCTTAGAATGAAGCGTAACTACGTCCTCACCACATTCAGAGGATCATCTTCCTGAATCTAGAATGGCATTATTTCAAGGTCATCACATTGCTGCTTTTTAGTCGAGATAGATATTAAGACCGCCCACTGGAAGTACGCGTATATCTAGATGGTGTTGAAAAAGAACCCATTGACTGCATTGACGTCATCAGACAGACTATCTATTCCTTATCAGCCAAAGAAATACTAGTATATCCAGTTCCCTTCTCGAATGCTTCAACGATATTTTACAAATCACCGCATCACAATTCTAGCCTGCGGCTATTGTTTGTCCTTCTATGCCGCTGAGCCAAACAAATCTGATACTGATAGACATCAGTGATCTGTATTACCCACAGTCCCCTGAACTCCCCGCCCCGACGTGGGGAAACAGGAACAATTCTGACTTCGACCTTGAGGCACAACATAGACAAAATTGCCGTGGAGAGACATATATGATACCCGTCTATCTTCATTCAATCTACGATTACCGGGTTTTCAGCAGCGTTGACCTTGATCGATGAGTAGTGTTATTCGACCCGGCACAGGATAACTCCTTTATTATTGATGCCTAGACTGGCCCGAGGACTTCCTCCAAACATATTGAATTATCGTCTAGCCGTCTTTTTCGAATCTTTAAAGATACCCTCACGTTTTACGACATTGATTTCAGCTTCAGATGATGTTTCCGTCAGTTATGGGCCGCTTCCGCGCCCCTCGTCAACCGCCGTTGAACGACTCGGACGATACGAACCCTTCTTCAAGCGAGCTAGCGCACAAGACAGCCTCAGATATTTTCTATCCCGGTTTGTTTGATGTGTTCAAGGTTCGGCATATTTTGAGATGGAAGATCATATCGGAAGGGTTGCCGGTAGAGATTGCGGACATGATTATGGAGGCTGCCGAATACTGGCCCTCGATCGAGGCTAGGATGGACAGAAGGATGATTATCAGACAAGATCATGATCGAGAGCTGTTACGAACAGCACCGTTGTGTTATGATGAGGAGGTATGTTGCAGAGCTTGCCTTGACTGCGGATGGCGATCATCAAGCCTTTCTCCTCCATTTCCTTGGTCTATTATAGAGACTGATATCTTATGACTTATCGCTAGACATTGAAAAGTGCATCGCCAAATGTACTTCCTCATCGGACCATACACCCTTGTCGCAAGATTGTTTTCACGATCTCGTCCCATGACCAGGGCTGGGGTGGCGGTCCTAGAGGTGAAAGCCCCTACGATGGGTCATATACCTGGTTCGATGTTGAGATCATACACGCAATACCTCAAAAGGGCAGCAACCAAGCGGATTCGCAAGTGTCCGCCGAGCCCACTGGCCAAGGGGAGAGTCAAGAACCGATCGGTCCTCGGCACGCACATTTCTTGCCCGGCCCTGGCAAACTTCAGATGAACAAGACTGCAGTATCACAGACACAAGACTATACAATCACTTGGCACTACCTTGACAACGTCCAAGCTGAATCTGCTGACGCAGAGGAGATTGAGCGTTTGCAAGGTCGTGGTCGGGCGACATTGGATGGAAATATAGTCCGGACCTTGGGTGTGGGAGACTCCATTGCCGTCTGGGGACGAGCAAGATTTCCAGGATGGTCAAACCATGTCGAATGCATTTCTGTTCGGGTATTCTGGGCCGTATAGTAATGATATCGCGAGTGTACATTCATCTCGTTTTCTGTGTTCGAAGTTCAAACTAAGACCGTGTCACGAGCTCTCCGTAGCTTACAATAGCCATTAGCTCCAGCAGCTTCCAAAGAGACGACAGCAGCAAGCCAACAACATATGTTAATGTTGAGTATCGGCGAAATGACACAAATCCAACGAGGAGTCACTCGATCAAATCTTAAGATAGCTGGCCAATAGTAGTGACCAGTTACTCTAACCTCACCCCGCATTTTTCTGCAGACGCTTGAGATATCAGCAGCCTTCCCAATCAGGCAAACAGCAATGGCCTCATTCTCGGTTGAAATCACGCAATCGCGCCAAGACCGCCAGTGCATGTTTCTCAAGTGCTTGAATATAAGGACTCTCCATCCTCCATCGCTACCGGCACCTTCGGGACCTGTTCTTTTCCATTGTGAATAATGAGATCAGTGTCCGTTTAACTTGTGACGGTCATGAACCGCCTTAGATCCCTCGTTGTCCCTTTGATGAAGGGCGACGACGAGAACACCGCCCCATGACAATCTCTTGCCTGAGCCGACGGAAAGCGCCTCGGCGATTCACTCGCAAGGTCAAAGTGGGGCTTGCTGCGTCAGTTGCGCAACCATCATAGTTCAACCACTCAGCAGTCAGTTTGAGTCGGCGATTGCTCATCTATGCCCGGGCTTTCGATATCTGAGTCAATGAGACAGGGGAGAGTGTGAGTGATGGGAATGGAGCATCCCAGTATCCCAAAGGCTGTTATCACCGCATGATGAGTGGCCTTCTTTGCTCTCTATGGACGGCCAATTCCGTCTGCATCATGTGTTCTCTCGTCCGAGATGCCTGATTTGGGGCTTTCGAGCCGTCTTCGTTGCTCATCCCTATATCAATGGACTGGAGGAGCGGTAAACAGTGAATCTTGCCAAGCACATGGAATGCGGTTTCATTGTTCGCTGTTCCTGCGTCTCTTTGCTCGCCGTTTCCCGATATATCTCTTAATCGGGCTCCCCCTCTTTCCCCTGGAAGGTGTGACGACGCTCAACAGCTGTTTTCACCGAGAATTACACCGGTTTCTGATTCTGACCATCTGGAAGAATCCCTACTAAATTGCAGCTTCCCCCTGTGGTCCTACAATATCTCCCTCCCATGAGATATCTTCATGAGGCATTCCAGAGTTGTCCCATAAAATTTCATTTACAAAGCTCTGTGCATCTATATCTTCAAATCATCGAACAATAATGAATCCGCCTCAGAAATGTGCTGCGGTTGTCGTGGGAGCCGGTCCTGCCGGTCTGGCCGCGGTTGGAAATCTCCTGGAGAGACAGCTTGGTGGGAAAATTGCCTGGGTTGATCCCTACTTTCAGGCCGGACGTGTGGGCAGGAAATACCGCGAGGTTCCTAGGTGAGCACTACTGCCTCCAGCTTCTTACGCGCTTGAGAAACCGTTCAAGCTTCGGAGGAGGAACTCTCATGGCTGACTGTTCGGGGTTCTGTCCAGCAACACCAAAGTCTCCTTCTTCCAAGCGTATGCCACGGGCGTCCAGCCATTCCGTGCGGTCATCAGTAGTACTCGCATACCCAATGCTTTCACGACTCTAGCCAAACTTGACCAAGATCAAACGTGTCAGTTACGGCATGGTGCAGAGATGGTTCAGGCCCTGACGGAGGGCATTGTGAAACTGAATCGAGTGATTCAATGCCGGGGTTATGTTGTTGCTGCCAATCTGGCGGAAAATGTTAGTTTGAGATTCCACATCGAACTACCACAGGAGGCCGACATGAGAGAGAAACTGGATAGTTTGCTAATGCTTTTCGATTCCCCGCTCCATAGACTTCTTCCTGGACAGTACGGATCAAAAGTCACGGATCGTCCGACGAGTTTGAAGTCCAGACACCTAAACTCATCCTGTGTACGGGATCTTCACCGACGACCGCTCCGATCCCTGTTCCTGGGCACAACATTCAAAGGCTGGACCTTGATATTGTGTTGAAACCCAGTGAACTCGCCTCGTACCTTCCCCGAAACACACCCTTGACCATCGCAGTCGTGGGGGCTTCTCATAGTGCCATTCTAGCTCTGCTCAACTTGGTAGATTTGGCCCGCAGTTCTCATCCCCAGCTCCGCGTCAAATGGTTTACCCGGCATCCTCTTCGGTACGCCGAGTACATGGACGGCTGGATCCTCCGGGACAACACCGGTCTCAAGGGTCTCGCTGCGGACTTCGCCCGCCAGCAGCTCGAAGATGGGGTTTTACCGACCTCCGAGGCAGGTCGTTTCATCACCAAGGTTGATTGCAGCAGTGGTAAAGAGATGGCACAGTTTAAGCTGCAGCTACCCTTCTGCACTCACATTGTTCAGGCCATTGGCTTCGCTCGGGACCCGCTGCCAGAGCTTTCTGTGAATGGTTCGCCATTGGAGCCGGACTTTGATCATGAAGCCGGGGGATTCTACGATCAACATGGACGGCTCGTTAAGGGCTTATATGGTGCTGGTATAGCCTTTCCAGAGCGAACAGTTGATCCTCACGGTAATGTCGAGTATGCCGTCGGGTTCTTCAAGTTCATGAAGTTCATCAAGCGAGTGTCTCCTCAATGGCTTGCCGCGTAAAACTGCCTTTTCTTTTCTCTTCGATCCGCATTATGGATGGGGCCATGCTCCTTTTGGGCCAGCTTTTTCCGGTCAGTTTATCTTCCTGTTTCAGATAGTTCAAAGAGCACCTTGGGGGCTGTGCTCCTGCTGTGTTGTTAGCGACATCATTAGCATTCTTAATGTTCAATCCGAATTGATGAGCAATAAGCTTTTTTATTTTTACCCAAAGCGGAAGAAATAAACCTCGATCAACCGTGGCATGCTGCACGACAGAAGGAATGCTGTCATCTCCACGTGCTATTCCCACCGCCTCATATCATCATATGAGTACGTATGTAGTAACATGCAGTTGACTAGACAATCCAGTCACAACGCACAACAGTCATCACTGTCTAAGAGAACCGTTTCCGTGATATCACCAAATACTACTCCGTACGGAGCCTGGAGAAGTCCACGCGATCAGTTGGTAGTGGATGGAGACTCGGCTTTATCATTGAACGTTCTCCTGGCCTCGGACATAACAAGTTGATGATTTCTCCCTGGAGGTTTAACATAGCGTACAGCGCCGGGGTACTCCGTACTTTCAGTACAAACGGTATGGTAAGATGTATACAATTCAAGTATCTGTAAAATACATCATGTCGATACCTGGTACAAACTCCTGACACACAAAGTCGCACAGCAGAGTCGAAGGCTCGAAGCAGTACTTCGTCAGCACATGTGAAGTGAAGTCTACATGCATAATGTAGACTGATCTTTCTAGGCAGAACCTACTCATGCATAATGACTCCATGACAATCTCACCAAGATACTCGAAAAACTGCCAGAGTAGACACATGGCCTCAGCAGACATCGACATTTCAAGTCCGTATGGCCTGTGGAAGTTCGCTCGACTTGGACCCTAGAATCCGAGGTAGCCTAGTACGGACTACGGAGTACCTTATGTAGATTCATCTCCGCCATTCATTCATAAATTTAGCCCAAGTCTGTAATGCAATCGCTGACCCATTTCATCACAATAATGATTGAAGATGGTTATCACTATCTGGGTTTGTGATACTTCTTTGCTTGGGACTTTCACATTCACCCTTTTATTGTTCCAAATAGGCCATTAGTTTCTTTATGTTGTTTTTGTTTCAGTCAGTGCCGCTGTGCCGCTGTGATCAGAACCCTGGAAAACAACCTAACCTAAGGCTGCTGCTTTAAGGGGGAAAGGTCATCAGCCGGGGGGCTTTCGTCCGCTCAGATACTATCATAGTCCACTCTGCTAATGGTCATTTCGGACAAAGACCCACAGCCATCTGATCTGCGACAGAAATAAATGGGAAAAATGGAGATTCAGAATCAGTTCGATCCTGAAATGTATTGGGCTTATATCATACAATTACCAACAATATGCGACAGACTATTGAACGATTCCCCGCTATAGTAGCTCCAGCAGATCGTCGGCTATAGCAGAGCCTCCATGTCTCTTGAATGGGCCCGAAAGCCAGGATATGCAGATGATTATACAAGACCCTCCTGTTTACTCATGGTTTCTTACAGGCCAAAACAAGTCATTCATTACAATGTAAACATATCTACATACCATACAGAAAGTGTGCCAGAACAGACCAGAGTCATTCGTCTCAACAAAGAATAATGACGATTAGGTAACGCGATCACATGGATCCCCAAGCATCGCCCAAGCGGAATAGAGAGAATCGGACACGGAAAAGGATGTTACGCCTTTTCATCCGCAGCCCAAGAACAAAATGTAGTTACCCAGAAACGGCAATCCAACCATATTTGAGCCCAAGCAGGTGTACAAAGAAAGGAAAAGAACACGCCAAAAGCTATATACTCGAGCGTATCGAACCCGATCGCAGTGATGTGACTCACTGCCAGAATGCTGGCAACATATGCTGCTTACATGAACGCAATGACACCCATGACGAGGGCCATCATGCCACCGGAGATCCGGTTGATGACACCGCCATTGGCGTTGGGGACCGTGGTAGGTGAGGCAGTGGCGGAGCTCGTGCTAGAAGCCTGGGTGGTAGTCGAAGCTTCAGTGGTGGACGAGCTGCTGCTGGTGGTCGAAGAGCTGCTGGAGGTAGAAGCAGTAGTCGAAGTCACAGTGGTCATGGTGGAGGGAGTTCCGCTAGTAGTGGTCGCGGTGGACGTGGTAGAGGCGGTCTTCGTCTTAGTGGTAGTCGCAGAAGCCGTGGAGCTCGACGCAATGCCAGTAGCTCCTGCAACTGTGAAACGGTTCAAGTAGTTAGTTTCGGTGGTGTCCTCATCGGAAACGATCTCAATGGTGTAATCAGGCCGAGCAGCAATGTCAGAAGGAACATCCCAGGTGTAGCTTCCAGAATTGGGAATGCTTGCTAGGGTACGTTAGCAGATGCGCAGGGCTCCACAGACTCGTTTCAATTTGAGACACTTACAGACAATGGTTGAGCCAGAGGAACCAGTGAAGACGGTGCCCCATTGAAGCTTGAGAGTGACAGTTCCACTGGTGGTAGGCTCCCAGGACAGAGTAGTGGCCTCACCAGCGGTGAACTGGTAACCATTGGCGGGAATATTGAAAGGATTGGCCTTGGAAGCCGCAGCTGCGACGGCGGCGAGAGCGCTGAGAGACAGGAAGATGATGGAACGCATGTTGACTAAGGTATAGACTTTTGTAGACGCTTGGATTATATATAGATTATCCGAAAGAGGTAGCGAAGTGGGGGATAAGATAAAATATTCCACAAGAAGATTGAACGAAGGGATCCTGAGTTGGAATATATTCAATAATGAAAAGAATGGACTCTGACTGGGGGAAAAGACAGACAGAAAGACGAGTATGATGCAACGATCGACTGGAGGGAGGAAGGAGAAAAAGGGAAGAAAGAGGAGAAGAGGGCGAGAAGGGAGGAGGAGCGAGGAATATGAACAGTAAGAACTAGACTAGACTAAGAGGAGGCTACCTACCTTACCTACCGTAACCCTCCGCTACACCCCTCAAGGTCCAAGGAACCTGGTTAAATCATCTCACTAGGCTAAGGTACCTAGATAGGTACTGGTACCTAGCAGGAATGAGATTTTGCGCCAGTACAGTAGTGAGGACGCCACGAGCCAGTCACCCTGAGTTAGAGCCAATAAGACGATCTTATCAACAGAACCCCCGAATGGAAGAGGCAAAATCATAATAATAAATCAATGGGCAATTAACGCCATCGTGGAGGCTAATCCCAGCCAGTCTTAGTCAGTCCCTCTCTGGGAAAAGATGCCTGTTCAGCTAGACCAATTCAGTCGTAGTCATTCGCTTAGCCAAATAAGTGGTTGAGATGATCCAGTAATCCCGGCGAAAGCCCGGTCGGGACTTTGGGGCTAAGGTCGCAAAGCCAAAGGAGATAGAGTCTTGGACTCTTGATGGTGTGGTGTGGCAATGAGCCATGGAATCCAAGGGTCCTTGAGAAGCGGAGGAACTGAGTTTGATATGTGCTGCTAAGAATAATCCTATCAAACTCTGGTTCACGAAAGATGACTGACTTATGATCATTTATTTTTGGTCATCATGAAGGAAGATACCTAGCACCGAGGAATCGGAACTTTGGGTGATCTTATTATTCTTAATTCCTATGGTGATTTCAATGTAACATGCGAAAATGTGAAAATAAATCTTCAAGGCGTCCAGGTACATCCTCTGTTACTTACGTCCCTTGTGCGACCGAGGTGTTTAGTCAATCATCAGGTACCTACAGTACCACACTAAGGTCTCCAGACAGAGATTTGGTATTAATCCTTTCTGTAACATGACTTTCAGTACATAGTACCTTACTCCGTACCTTACCTTACAATCGTCAAATAAGTTATGAAACGGTAAGGGTATTAAGAGACGGTGCAGAGTCCATGAGGTATCCCTGTGAGAGGAAATGTCTAGGGATCGAGGCTACTTTGACCAGAAATCGTTGATAAACTTCTTTTTGGTCAACTTTGAAGTCTGGCGTTCCTTCGCTGCGACAATCTGACTGCACAGGCTGAAAGAGTCAAGGCTCTATTTGGTTCTGAAGCCAATACCTACGCAGATTTTATGTACACGGCGCCGACGTTATATAGAACCATCTCTATCACCACCTAGGCAGCAGCAACTGTGTAATTCATCTCCTGAGGGACTTGGTCCTCATCTTTGCTCCCATCAGTATGGGAGTGTCCAGTCGCCCTTTCATTGGCCTCTGAAGCATCGAGAAATCCGTTCTCTCCCAGCCATACGATCACTTCCATCGCTTTCCGATCCTCGTCTTCTTTTTGGCGTTCGATCAGCTAGTAATTCGCGTGTTAGTGTTTAAACAGGCGAAAGAAGGCCATTCTCCTTCTTTGTTAAAGTCCGAGGATACTTACGGCTTGGAAGAGTCCCCTCCGTCCTTTCTTCTCTACAGGTTTCGTTTTGACGCCTCGTTCCGGCAACTCATGCAGAAAACGGCACTTGTCTCCGTGCAAGCAGCGCCCACGGCTAGCGAAATGGTGACACACTTTCTTCTTGTTTATTCGAGGCGGTGGTGCTACCCGCTCCGGCCCCTCACGGCGAGAAGACGCTTCTTCGGGTGCCGAATCATCATCGCTCTCGTCATCGGAATCCGAAGAGGAGATGTCAGACCCGCTTGACGATGTCCAGTCACTGCCGTCCGAATCATCGGAAGATGACGCGACGGATTCCTCCTTCTGACTCTCTCCACCGGGTTTCATCTTTGTTACCAGTATCTTGGAGGCCATGGGTGCGACAGCACTCTCGCCAGGGACAGCCACAGTATCCGAGTCGCTGTCCTTGGAGCCGAGTATCTGCGCTTTCTGAGCAGATTCTGTGTCCGCCTTCTCTGCAGCGACGAGAGCTTGAGATTTGGTTTTCTGTGTGGCAGACTCTGACCCTCTGCGAGCTTCCATGGCCACTTTCTGCAACTTTTCAACTTTGAGCCGAGCCCGCTCGGCATCCGCCTCCACTTTTGCTACCCGTTCCTGCTCCTTCAGCAGCTTGCGTTGAAGCTTGTCAGCTTTTCGTTTCGCCTTGGCAGCTGCATCCGCCGGATCAATGGCGCTCTCTGGCTTGTCATCAGGTTTCGATGCGACCTTCTGGGCTCGTCTTTGCTCCTGCCTCTCAAGCTTCTTCTTGTTCAGAGCTTCCTCACGGGCTTTCTTAGCCTCATCCATGGCTTTTTTCTTCTCCTCAACCTTTGCTTGCGTCGGAAATCGTTTCTTCCGTTCCTCAATCCATGCGGCAATGTCTGTGGTTGACTGAAGAGTGGAAGTCCGTCCTCTATAGGTGAATCGCAACGGCGCTGTAGCACCAGCACCGGCAGGCGCCAGCTTGGATTCTTCATCCACGTCGTCTTCCTCCTCACTCGATTCATGATCCTCAGTTTTGGGCGTGAGCCCTAACTGGTTGTGTTTTCTTTTCTTTTTTCTCAGTTTTTGTGCAGCATCAGCTGCCGGAGGAGGTTTCACAGGCAGAGGGTTGCCGAAGCTTGGGACCGGAGGCGGTGCAGGAACGCGAGGTGCAACTGATTGCGGTTTTCCTCCAAATGCCGACGCATGATCACGCTTTCCACCATACTTCATTGAGTTTCCACCAAAGGAGGGTTGATTCTGATGTGTAGAAGATTGCCGCGGCGCCCATTGATTGCTATGCTGAGGACTAGCAAATGGTCCTGTAGGCGATGACATCTCAAAACCCCAACGCATTGGAGGACCCATCATCGGTGCTTGTATGGGTTGAGGGACATGTTGAGTCGAATGCACGACAGAAGGGTATGTAGGACCCGATTGCGCATTTGGGGGTGCGTAAGCTGCATCATAGCTAGATTGCGGCTGATACGGAGATCCCAGAGCTGCTGGCGGCTGTGAAAATTGTTGTGGGGGAGCATACGAGGTGGTGTTGGACTGGTGTTGGAAACCTGGCGACCCCGAAGGCGTAATCTGGGGCGTTGGAATATTGCGGGAGACAGTAGGATGAGATTGAGGTGTAAACCCGGTATAGTTTATCGACCCATAACCGAAAGAAGACGGTGTAGTCGAGGAATAGGTCGGGGTACGGTTGGCATGGTGAGGAACAAAGGAGCCTCCCCGACCTCCTCGATTCCCGAATCCTCTGCCGCGACCTCTATTGTGCCCTCCGGCACCTCGTCCACCTCGTTGACCATAAGAACCGTAACCATACTGTGGAGGAACAGACGGAAAAGCTGATTGAGGTTGCTGCTGTTGCTGAGAAGGAGGGGGAGGAGGAGGGGGAGGAAATGAGAATCCCTGGGAGCTCATTGCGGGAAGATCTCTGCAGACCCTCGAATGAGTGACAGCATCAACGCCATCCTTTCACGCCATCCTGGGGACCTGAGAAAAACCTCGGATCACTTCTGGTTCGGCTGATCGCCTCTTTAGCACCGAAGCTCCAAAGTTGTTGTTCCGTTCCGAAATCCGAACTGTCACTGTAAAGTCCGAGTAGGCACAGTGGACAGATCACGTGGTAGGCTCTGGCTGTCAACCCAGAAGGAAAAATTCAAGAGAAGCCAGGCCGGATCCGCACCCTGCGATTGGTCGAGGCGATTGGCGATCGATCGTTTGACTTCTTTTGACGCAGATTCAAATACACTTTTATAATGTCATGAATCTGTGATTACTAGAAGCATAACTCAGAAGGGGCCGTTTCTGCGTCCTAGACTGTTAGAATGCAAGTTTTGTCTTGCCGCTAATCCTCTGTACGACTGCGTGGAAATAGAAACTACCTATCTTATTACTGCTCATGCGATACCTCTCTCCTTTGTAACATATTCGAAATGTTCATTCTTGTCAGTTGAGAGACGTCCTTGATCGATCTGAATTTATCTCGTCGTGACCAGACAAGCTGACTGCAGCGAGGCAGACGACCGTCTCAGATCTCATCCAGATCTCTCCTGAAGACTTCTCCAAGTACAGTGCTGTCGCAATAGAGGACAATATCAACGAAAAGTATGCAAATAAAGTACGACGAAGTCACCCTGCTCGATGTGGCAGTCACCTTGACTGACATGGTTCGCTTGTGCAGGTCATTCAAAAAATTGGCCTTTGCATTGGCTTCTACGACTTGTTAGAATCATCGGATGGTTTAATAGGTCATGGCACTGGCTTGGTCAATGTAAACGGTATGTCTGGAAGGATTTTACGTGTGAAGATCACTGCTTTACTGATTCTCTATAGTGAAATTCCGGCTCATTGTCTTCCGGCCGTTTAAAGGAGAGATCCTACTAGGCAAGATCTCTAGTGCTACTCAGCAAGGGATTAAGAGTATGCAACTGCCTCAAGCTCGCGGTCACTATGCTCATGCTAATACAAAAACAGTTGGTGTAGAATTTTTCAACGATATCCTCATTCCCCCGGATCTTCTATTAGACGGTGCTCGATTGTAAGCAACCGTCTTTTTCTGGACTGTCGCAAGTACACATTGGCTCACCAGAAAATAGTGACATTGCCGATCAGGTGTGGGTTTGGGACAACGAAGATGGCTCGACATTCTACTTCGACATAGGAGAAATTGTCCGTTTCAGAGTTGAGATGGAGGAATGGCATGACCAGATTCCCAATGCCCCAGATCTAGGTGACGGCGCAGTTATTGAACGAAAGCCTCCATACTCCATCATAGTATGTGCCCTCGCGTTTTGATTTCTGATGGACTCTCATTCAACTGACCGAAAACGAAAACTCAGGGCTCGATGCAAATGGCTGGTTTGGGACCTGTGTCCTGGTGGTGATGAAAAAGTTGATTTAATCGGGGTATTTCCCATGTCATTTTACGTTGTCTTTATGTACACGCTGGATGATACAATGGGCTGGAATTGGAGTTAATAAATGATTCCCATCGATGGCGTTGCTAGAATAGAGGGCAGGGCAGTACTGAACGTATTGCCCGTCGCATGATAAACATGAGATAATAGTCAAGAAATGATTACAAAAGTTTCAGAATGACGCGATCCAGATGAAAATGTACTAAGGTACTTATGTAGAGTAAAGTTGTACCGTCAATCACCTCATTGGAATGTATGACAGCATGTTCCACGAACACGGAGAATAAGCTTACCATCTTCAAGCCCATTTGTCATCAGGGGATAATAACTACTAAGTAACTAGTTGTAGATTGTGATGATGATTTTTCAGACTGAAGGATAGAGACAATCTCTGCAGACACACGAAACATCGCTGCAGGCATCTTCTTCTTGTCAGCAACCAAGTTCCAACACACCTACCTAAAATCTATCCGGACGATACGGAGTATATCTGCAAGATCCATGTTGTCCTGGATCTGATTATCAATTGAATCTACATGCTCGGTTAGTGCCGGAAACGTCTGGTCCAGATGGAGACAAGATCCGCCCTGTGGCTCTGCAGTGCAACGTAAAAGAAATTCGAAGAGAGTTTCAGAAAGAAAAATCGGAGTCCGACGTGCAGGAGAGTAATTGTAATCAATCATTGATGAGTCTGTGTTTCTCCGTCGCACATTCCAGTCTATCAATTGTTTTCTGTTATTATTAATTGTCAATTGCTGACTCTTATAAACACGAGGACGCTGGAGCGGCGCCTCATTGGATTTTTTTGGAGTGATCATACATCCATCTCCTCTGATTGTTTCTTTCAGTCCCTGATAACTAGACTAGATCGAATAAATCGGTTATCGATAAAATTTGATCCATCTATATTCCTTCTCTCCTCCTCTCTTTTCTCCCCCTGATTTTTATATACCCCTCGAATCGTCTTCAACCTCGTTGACAGTTCACAATGACTGCATCCTCCAACGGCCCCTCTCAGAATGGCGCAGCTGCACAGGACCGCCGCTTTGGCACTTTAGCTGTCCACGCTGGAGCGCCTCATGATCCCACCACTGGCGCGGTCATTGCTCCTGTGAGTTCAAATGGATTGCATTGCATCCATCGCCACTTATGGAGAAAGATAAGAACTAACCATTAACATAGATTTCACTTTCCACAACATTTGCGCAAACCAGCGTCGGTAACCCCGTTGGTCTCTATGAGTATACCAGAAGCTCGAACCCAAACCGGTTGGTGACTGCCTTGGGAGACAATTGAGATGATCGTGCGAATGTATAGGCGCTAACGTTTCTTAGGGATAACTTTGAGCAGGCTGTTGCGGCCCTCGAACACGCAAAATACGCACTGGCCTTCTCATCCGGTTCGGCGACCACCGCTACCATCCTTCAGTCCCTAGCTGCAGGCTCTCACGTCGTCTCGGTGTCCGATGTGTATGGCGGAACCCACAGATACTTCACAAAGGTCGCCTCGGCCCACGGTGTTCATGTAACATTCTCACCTTGCATTGAAGTTGACGTGGAGGAATTGATTCGACCCAACGAGACCAAGCTGGTCTGGATTGAGACCCCATCCAACCCCACACTTGGCTTGGTCGACATTCGCAATGTAGCAGCCGTGGCGCATCGGCATGGTATTATTGTGGTGGTTGACAACACCTTCATGAGTCCCTATGTCCAGAATCCGTTGGACCACGGAGCCGATATCGTCGTGCACTCGGTCACTAAGTACATCAACGGTCATTCAGTACGTTGTAGCACATCTCCTTCAGGTAACGCAGCTTACTGACCAAATATAGGATGTTCTCATGGGCGTCGCAGCCTTCAACTCTGACAGTCTGAAGGAGCGTCTCACATTCCTGCAGAACGCCATTGGAGCCGTTCCATCTCCTTTCGATTGCTGGCTCGCTCACCGTGGCCTCAAGACCCTTCATCTGCGTGCCCGCGAGGCGACGACCAACGCTACAGTCGTCGCCAAGGCTCTCGAGTCCTCCCCTCATGTTATCTCCGTCAACTACCCGGGACTTGACTCACATCCCCATCGGGCCATTGCTATCAAGCAGCACCGCCAGGGAATGGGCGGCGGTATGCTGAGCTTCCGTATCAAGGGAGGCCAGAAGGCCGCTCATCTTTTCTGCCAATACACCAAGGTCTTTACTCTTGCCGAGAGTTTGGGCGGCGTGGAGAGTCTTTGCGAAGTTCCTTCGAGCATGACGCACGCCGGCATTCCTAAGGATCAGCGTGAGGCAGCTGGTGTCTTCGATGACCTCGTCCGCATGAGTTGCGGTGTTGAAGATGCAGAGGATCTCAAGGCCGATACGCTCCAGGCTCTTGAGAAGGCTGTTCTCGCTAGCCAGCAGGTGGAGAACGGATCTTCTTAGAGTTTCCCGTTATGCGAGTGAATCAAGATTTAGACGACATTATAATGCTGAAATGATAGATTTTCGAACATACGAAGACAACAAACTGTCATGTCAATGCGATTTCGATTTGTGGGCTGGGGCTAGACTTTCCAGTTCCCACGCCAGAATTTTAGCATAGATATTCCATTGAAATAGAGATATGATAATAGACTACCATACTACCTTTTCACTTACTGGTTCGCAACTGGCATGAGTACTATTTCCGTAGTCGTTAATAGTTACTAAGTTATGTAGGTGTGCTTAGTCATCAATATATTGCTCGGCAAATTTTTGGATCATGTCTTCAAGAACTAGATTTTGACGCTGTGACTCTTCAGTTTTCACGAATCAAAGGCAGTCATTCTTATTTTGATAATTGTCTGCTAAAGACAATCACACCTGCTGTATTCAGAATCTATGAAAGTGTTGTCATATTGTGCTCAGCTTCTCCCAGAAACCAGCCGGATAAAGTTTGTTCAAGATCAATTGAGTCTTTGCGTAGAGAAGACCTTATCAATTGAATACCTGGAAGTGAAATAATTCTATAAGCACACAATGACATCGGCGTTCAGCTTCGGTTTCTCCGGGGATGACATCGACATTGATGAGAACGATCTCAATGGTGTTGATGAGAGAGAGATGAATGCTGTGGAACATGCTAGCAACCAGCTTACTGGAAGATTAATTGAGCCTCAGAAGCATGATATGGGAGAATGGGTAAGTTCTATCCATCACTCTGTTAGATTTCTTCCTAGGTAGTCGGATACCTACAGATACGGATCGCGCTTGAAGGCAACGGATTAGATGAGAGAGAGCGAGAGAGAAAAAAAGGACGGCGAAGGGAAATCTATGGTCGGTCATATACTCAATCTAACGATATTCTAGATCTCTACATTGCCATCGCAAATATCATACAACAAGCTCGTAATCAATGCATCTCCTCATGGGGATGAGAGGACGTTCACCCTTGCACGTCGAGAAGTCTTCGACATTCGAACCCAGCTTATGGCTGAAGACAGTGCAGACCATGAGAATGAGGAACTTATCTCTGGGCTCGAGAAGGGGGATATCAAGCCCAATTTCTACGAAGGTGGCTTCAAGACATGGGAGTGCTCATTGGATCTTGCCAAATTGGTTGTTAGTGAAGATCTGTCTCATCAGGATGCGGACCAGCATGTTATTGAGGTCCGTAGTTCGTCCATTTAATCCTACTTCGGGATGCAGTTATTGCTCGAATGGACGCTGACAGGGAAAATAGCTTGGTGCTGGGACTGCGGTACCGTCACTGACTCTCTTCGCGCAAGCATTGTGTCGAGCAGACTCAGCGACGAACAAGATCCATTTCACACTCGCAGATTACAATTCTGCCGTCCTTCGCCTAGTCACGCTTCCGAATCTGCTTTTGACTTGGAACTACATAGCCACGCATAGGGATACGTCTTCAAGGGAGGCAACTTCGTCCGGGGACCAGCCTAATGAAGAAGAACTAGACATCACGCCTGAGCTCCTGGAGAGCTTCCAGAAAGATCTTGCAAGCCGGAACATCACCTTCGAGTTCATTTCTGGTGCCTGGTCCCCCGCCTTTGTTGACTTGGTATTCTCCAGTTACGGACAGGGCAAAGGGAAAACATTGATTCTTGCGAGTGAGACGATATACTCTCCGGCATCGCTGGCGCCTTTCTCCGAGACCTTGGTTGCCTTGCTTCGCCGGTCTGGAACCGAACGAGTGCGGAGCAAAGCCCTTATAGCAGCGAAGAAGGTCTATTTCGGTGTCGGAGGTGGGGTAGACGAGTTTCTGATGGTGCTGAAAGATGTCAATGGCAATGGCCTGGATATGGAGGAGCAGGTGAATATCAACTCAGAAGGGGTTGGTCGAGTGATATTGAAGATTGCGCTCAGCAGTACCTGATCAATACATTGGGAGCGGGGCATACATATTAGCATGACCATAGGGACTACCAGGCAATGTCGACCATGTTTCGGCGTCTTCATCGGAATCGGTGATAAAACGAGACTTGTCAATGAAACGGCAAAAGGAACTGTTGGAGGGGCTACCATAGATGAGTCTGTAATATGTACAACACGCCCCCTAGTCATGTCTACCACCGACATTGCTTGAAAAGGAAATTGGACTAAGAGTCAATTTTGTCTAGTCATATAGAGACACAACCTTGCCGTCCTTCATCCGAGCGACGCGGGACTCTTCCATCTGCTTGTTCTGCTGCTCGTAATGAGCAACTACAGCACTCAGGTCCACGGACAAGCCAGCAGGGACATTGTAAGGAGGAGATGTATTGAAGCTGACTCTAGAAAATGCAGAAATCCATGCGTTAGCTCGTGCCTGAGCGGGACACAGGGAACTATATGAACGTACTCGGGCTGCTTCAATTCGAAAGTGGCTCTAGGACCCTGAGACTGGAGCAGGTGGCGATCATGAGCGGCCTTCTCCATAAGTACTGTGTGAATGGCGTTCCTCTCCTCAAACACCTTCTCCGAGGGAGTCCACTTTCCGATGAGGTTGGAAATCCACGATTGCGAGCCTGATTCCTCATTGGACTTGCTCAGGCGGTAAAGAACGTAGGCGGAGGCGAAAGCACCGAAGGTAACGTAGAAGCTGCGCTGTAGAGATCAAGGAGGTCGGTCAGCGATGAGGAGGATTTCTGTTGTAGGGAGATCAAACGTACGCCGAAGCTCTCGTTCACAGGCTCGGCATGAGCGGTATGAGACGCAAAGCGACGAGGCTGCTGATTGCGCAGCAGCTGCCGCGCCGAAGCGACTGATTGTCTGGCAAAAGACATGTTGTGAAGGAAGACAATTGGCAATGCCGATTAATGACGATGATGCCGTCGCCGGATGATTTGAGGTTGAAAGCAGCGCGAGGGCGGTTCGGCGGACATCACATGACCCTACCTTCTAAGCTTAGCGCAACAAAGTCTACTGATAACTCGATAGCTGAGAACAACGAAATCTCCAATGTCTACTAGGCATATACTGAAGGAAGAAGAGTACGGGAATATTATTCGCTCGACATGAGTTTTCGGGCGGATATAATTTGACAATCTTTCGCCCAATTGCTGAGGTTACAGTGTTAATGCCGGATACCTACTCCGTAATCTTGTGCCAATATTGGTCCAAGGAGGCTGTTCGAAAGGACTTGGGGCGGCGTCGAAATAGCCTACGATGTCGCTATTATTCAAGAACTGGTCACAACGACGTCAGGATTTCCCCAGTCTTTCCAGTTCTGTCGCTATTTTTGATGAATGTACACTGGAAACCGTCAAAGTTCAACCATGGCACAAACAATAGGCATACTAGGTCAATACATCAGGACCTATCTATCGACCTCCTCGATTGCTCTATTGGCTTCTATGATAATATGTTGGAAAAATCCATATCACATTAGCCTCGCAGCCGCTGGGAGAACTGAGCCCTTATCTCATTATTCTCGGCTCTTAGAAGCTTCTCTTCTGGCCAAGGCCATATTTAGCCTTGCACCCTTTTGAACTCTTATTAGCCTTATATGTCAATAGATGATGAGTATCTCCATCAAGCTGGTCCTTTAGCTCAGTCGGTTAGAGCGTGGTGCTAATAACGCCAAGGTCGCGAGTTCGACCCTCGTAGGGACCATTTTTTGACTTTTTGCCACATTTTTCTACCTGGTCATCTGCTAAGTAACCAGACTGTTCGAATATTCTCAATCAAGATCGCGTACTCCTTAAAGACAAGGTAGTTTGGCCTCTTCCCAATGCTTAGCCTTGATATTCGCTTACTGTTCTCCTGTTCTGTTGTACCTCTCATGAAGCAGGAATCTGATGCCCTAATCTTGGGCCCTAGAGCTAAACCTATCTGGCATCAAGTGAGTTTCATGGATAGTACAGCCTATCCTAGGTACGGAGTAGTCATCACCGGTACGGAGTACTTGGGCATGGATAATCAGAGGATGCTAATAAAAAACAACAACAACTCATTCCTTCTCATACCCAACAACCGATGAACCAAGGCTCAAAGCGAGTATTTTTGTCTTCTTCGTCGCTCGAATCAACGGTTATCTATGCCCAGCCACCTCGACCGCCTGGATATGTTTAGATACGGCCTCCCAAGAAAGCGGATCGTTACATCTCACAGGCACAGAACACGTGCTGCAATGAACTAATCCATTCAGGCTACGCTTCAGGATTATTCTAGCTCCAAGATTTCGAACCTATCATACTGACTTCTGCTCCATACACATCAAAAAGGCGGGTCTCTGCGTTGTCGCATTCACAATGGCTACTCTGAAGTACACACCGCAATAGGTGGTGCTGCTAAGTACTGGATTGTCGATGCTTCGCTTGGAGATGCTAACTGAGTAACTAACTGCCTCACATTTACACTGGCGCTCCCCACTGCTCCCATCGGGCCGAATGTCATTGGACTCTCCCTGTTGCTAATAAAGACAGGCTTCAAAACGTCTGGATATCAAAGGGGACATGTCATCGATCTTCATTCTCCAGTTGTCTCTAGCGTGGAAACCCCACATCCTGTTCCCTGCCTCTTGGTCTCTCGAGTACAGACTGTACAGGCAGCTACCTGCAGGACACGCCTGTTTGCAGTTTCACCATGGGCAAAAATGAAGCACTCAAGGACAAAATCCAACTGGTCTCTAGTCCACCGTGTGTCGCGTGTGAGCTTTGACAATTTTTTTTTGTTTTTCTCTCAATTGGTTCAAATTGCACCCTTCCGAGGTGCCATTCTAGCTCATGATTGATCCTGCCACTCCGGAAGATGCAGTCTCATTTTGATGCCCAACGCCTTTCACCTGCACCAAGATCGTCCGGTCATGCAGGTAGGGAACCGATGGATTCGGACCCATTCCTTACAAATTACAATTATTACAATTACCGGTTTAACACCCAGAACGGCGGTGTTGAGTTCGCCTAACTACCAGTACTGGTGCGACTCGAAGGACCCATGGAATATGGATACTGATTTAGTATTGGACTAAGGTTCGGTCCGCTTTCTGCCTCGTCCAGCCTCAGAGAGGCTGGTTGACATCCTTCTCGTGTGCAACTGCGTCGTTTTGGGCTTGATTCAAGACAGGGTTATTAGCTGGCCTGATCTCCTCTCTGACTCCTTTCCTCATTGATATCTTGTCCCACGCATTTCAGTTGCTCCAAACACAGCGCAGTAGGCATCAGACTTGGTTTCCAAAATAGTCTGCTTGCTTGCGGAACAAACTCCTGACACCGTGTGATACTGTCTTCGTGTGGCCCAACTATTTGTGCCCACCGCGTGCCTTTACTGCGCCTAGGAATTCATCTCTTTTCTCCCCGAATGCATGCTTATTTTTACATCACTCCCATAGTCGCCTGATCGTTGATCGCTCGCCTTCCTTCTTCTGATTGATCAACTCCGACCTATAGCTTTCTGTTTCCATATCAAGTCAGTGTATATCTTAAGACCCCCGCCGAACGCGCTTGCAAATGTACAGTTCTGAAGCAGCAGCGACCCAATCGAGTACGTGCTGACACACTTATCGCTACTACATCAGAAACCAACCTACTGGGAACACGTCTTCTTCCACAGTTCGCACTCGGCCACGCCTCACTCTACCACAATGGCGGGGTCAGGCAAGAAGAGCAAAGGCAAACCCGGAGGGAAGCAAAAGAATAAGAAGGGGAAGAACCAAGAAGCGTCTGAAAACCCCTCTGAACCCCCTTCCGTCGAGCAGCAAGATCAACAGCCGCAACCGGAGGTCGACGTCGAGCCTCCTTCCGAGCAAGAAGATCAGCAGCCACAAGCTGAGGTCGAAGGCGAACCTCAGCTAGCCGAAATTCACGAACCGGAATCAAATCTTCTTCTGCAGTCTGTCCCGGAACCTGCCCCAGAATACGGACAGGGCCCGGAACAAGTACCAGAACTGGAGCACCCTCAACCTGTTGCAGAGACAGCCTCGGCTGTGGTTGAAAACTGGGAAGTCCCTCAGTCATCGACGAACTTGGACAAAGACGGTTTCTCGAGTCAGCCGCAGGCATTGAACGATGTGCAGAACATCTTTGAAGCGACTCACGAGTCCATTCTGGAGGAATTAGCGGCACCGGACCCTCTGGTGGAGGCTGTTGAGACGAACCCTGAGCCAAACGACGGTCTAAGTGGGCAGAGTGACGCTGCAGAGCCCCCAGAGCCGACCCCAGTCACAGCACCTCAGACCCCCATGTTTCCCGAAGCAGCAGCAGCTTCTTCATTTCCGTTGCCGTCACCGTCTCTGACGGAAACTCAGTACATAGCGGCGTCTCCTCGCTCGAATCCCGCTTCATTGGCGCCAAATCCTTCCTCAGAAGCCGAAGTCGATTTCCCTCATCCTCAACAAGAGCTCAATCCACCTGCGGACCAAGCCATTTTGCCAGCACTGGACCCTGCTTCGTCCTCACGACCCGTATCTCCTGCACCTGTAGCAGCATCTACCGAACCGGAAGCATTTTCGTCTGTTTTCCGGACTGCCTCGCCTGCCCCAGAACCGGCATCACCTGCGCAACATAGTGCATCTCCTGTCAATCAACCTGCCTCTCCTGCGTTTCATACAGCTTCGCCTGCATCAAAGCCATCTTCGCCCATTCCACAGTCTGCATCGTCTCAGTATAGAGCCGCCTCGCCCGTCTACCCTACTGCTTTTCCGACTCAACGGATTGCCTCCCCCATGGCGAAGCCAGCGTCTCCCGCGCAAAAATATGCCTCGAAGCCGGCCTCTCCCGTTGCAAAGGTCAGCAGCCCGCTTGCTCGTGCCTACATGTCTCCAGCGATTTCGCCACACGCTACGCCGTTAGGACCTCCCCCGCCAGTTCCCAGCGCGCCTCACTCAATCGCTCCTGGCTATGCCACCGCTTATCAATCACCTGTCTTGAGTTCTGCCGGTTACCTGCCTCCTTATGCTCCTTACTATCACCAGCCTTCTCCAAATATGCATCCGACCCCTCGCGGCTCAATAGATCCTCACTATGCGTCGACTTTCCAAGCCCTCCGTGATATGGGGTTGCCAAATGGGCACGGTGTGAATGACAGGGGGACCATTTCACCCCCTCAGGAGCACGACGAGCCTGTTGAGCTTCTGCAACGAATCCAAGATGCTATCCCGGACATCAACCGCTTGCTCAGTGGGTACAAGAACACAAAAAGCAAGCTTGTAGCCCGAGAGGCTGAATTTAAGCAAATGGAAAGTCAGCATGAACAGGAATTGATGCACAAGGACTTCTACATCGAAGCGCTGCAGAATCAGATGAGAAAGGCAGCGAACGAGAGTGCAGAGGAAGCAACGAAATTGAAGAATACCATAAACGAACTCAGAATGGAACTAGGCAACCTCGAGGAGAAGAGGAAGGACATTGAAGAGAGCCTCGCGGACTCGGAAAAGTCCAACCAGGAGCTTTTGCAAACGAAATCCGAACTGGAAGGGCAGATCGCCGCTCTGAACACGAACATCCAAGAAGCGCGGGAGGCGCACGAGCAGGAATTGGAACGTCAGAAGGAGGAGAGGGCCGAAGCTCTTGCAAATCAGAAGCAAGAGTTGACTGAGCTATTCGAGGAAATCAAGGCCGAAGACGAGAAAGCTGCGGCGGAAGCTTTGGAGGCTCGGGAGAAGGAATTACTCGACCAGCAAGAGGCGATGAAGGCAGAATACGAGAGGGAGAAACAACAAATACAGGAATTGCACGATGCCCTGCAGTCCGAGTTCGACTCCAAAGTGACTGAACTGGAATCGAAGGAAGTCGAACTGGCCTCTACGAAGGAGGAGCTTGGATCCAAAGTCACCGAATTGGAGTCGACCAAGACCGAGCTTGACGCCAAGGTTGCGGAGTTGGAGTCGACTCAGACTGAATTAAACTCCACGAAGAACGCACTCGATGAGAAGCAGGAGGAGCTGGATCAAAAGGAACAGCGCTGGACTGAAGAACGCACTGACTTGGAGGCTCGGATTTCCGAGAAGTGTGAAGAGCTGGCCAACTGCGAGCGCGAGAACAAGAAGCTGGAGGAAGACAATCTGCTGAAGGAGCAACAGCTTGAACGTGCAGTTGAGGGGATGCGCACCACGATTGACAATTTGGGCAAGGATTGCGAAAGGCTGAGGAAGACACTCCACAGTCTTGGAGAAGCAACTGATCTCAAGAGCACCAAGGGAGACTCATTCTTGTAAGTGACCTAGTGCATTGAGACATCATCTCATCAGCGCCAGACTGTCTTTTCATCTATTGATATTTACTTTCTGTCCATATTCTCTCTTTTGGCTCTTCTTTCGTCTTCATTTCTATCACTATTTCTTCTTCTTTCGACCAGACTGAAACTCCACGCTCTTTTATGTCTCTTCTTCTTCCCTTTGTCGATATCTTTTCAGCGCATATACATGTCTCTTGACGCTTTCTTTGTCTCTATTGTTTCGTCTATAGAATGATCACGATGAGATGTCGATAACGCTATAAATGTACCTGTTCTGATAAGAATCTCAAATCTAGTTTGGACTGTTTCGACCAGCTCTCTCGTCTTATCGTTTCCTTGTCCAAGGAGCATTTCACGTACCTGCCGATTGATCCTCCCAAGGACATCTTGTCTAAGATACCTCCGGAGCTACCGTCGTTCCTTGATAATACGCCAGCGTCGCGGGAACTGCGTTCAGCATATGTACAGCATGTCATCTCAAAGACTTTGACCTACCGGATCTTCCAGCCGTTTTTGTTCACTCTGGGCAGGCGATACGACAAGGCGGACACTTTCTTCCAGATGCTTTCAATGGATATTCGCCGCAAGTCCGTCAGACGGGAAGCATTCTGGAGGCAGCAGACACTGAAGGCAGCATATACAACATCGGACGCGAAACAGTCGATCAACGTCGTGGCCGCGGTGATTGTCGACGAAATCATCGATCATCTCAAACACTTCGCCGACCCACGACATCTCGATTCCCTGCTCATCGGTGTGCGCAAAATTGTTAAACTCGCGGCCGAGACCTGGAGACTGGCTCGTGTAGAACGAGAACTGATTCTGGCTAGCCTTCCGGCTCCGGATGCCGAAGGCGTTTCTAATGATGGCTGGGGCGAATACGGGACCCCGAAAGAGGGCAGCGCCAGTCCCAGGAACGACCCCAGTCGACATGTCGTCTTGCGGACTTTCCCTCAGATTACCCGGGAGGCTGCACACGAGGATTTCGCCGAGGATGAGGAAAAGGCCAGTCCTTGCACGTACTCAAGAGGGACTGTCTTGTATTCTGACTCGCCGGTTGTGATGGCGCGTCTTCAGGAACTTGCGAAGAAGTCGACCGAAACACTGGCCAGTGGAGAGGACTCGCCGCGTCGTGGCTCAAGAGGATCACTCCGCTCGGTGGAAGTCACTGCACAAGGATAACTGCTCGTATCATAGAGTTGTTGAAGGTGATAATGTCGTGCATGTGTGATGAATTTTGAGGGCATGGAGCTCTAGATATTTGAGCCGATGCTGCTGATCGAGAAATTTGTTTATGTCTGATGTTTTTTTTCCTTCGGGTGTGATTCTACTTTCTTTTCTTCTGTTCTTGTCTTTATTCTTCGCTTGACCATTGTTTTCCATGTTGTCATCTTCTGGATTACTGGAGCTTATTGCTCCCCTACCTTCATTCGTTTTAATTCCCTTTGTTCTGACCATCGTTCGGTTTCAGTTTCTTCTGGCTTTCTCTGCCTCCTGGTTGATGGAGAGATTCCCTGCATTCCTACCTCTTCCTTGCTCATTATTTTTGTATTTTGTCTCTTCTCTTTCTCTTTTTTGACTATTTCGGGTATATCCACCCTCTTGTCTTAACTCGACTTTGTAACTCCACTGATTCCGTGGATTGAGATACGCATGATTGCCTGCGGAGGAGCAGACCTTTTTTTATGATAGTATTTGTGAGCATGGTTGTTCTTTGGTCTGAGAGATGTACACCTGGCTTTTATCAGGGAACGCTTATTTATTCTGTTGTCAGATAGTCTGCCTGTGTATCACGGAGTATAGGGTTTCAAAAGCTTCCAAATCTCTAAATACATGTCACTGCGTTTTCCTTCTGCTCATGTCCACGAAAATGAAGATATAGACTCCCTCCAAGGCTGCTCTGAGCGTCTCAGTCAAGAGCAATCTTACTATTGCCCGGAATGAGGTGTGAGGTGGTCGTCGTTTCAGAGCTCAGCACCGCCACTCATTGTGATGTCAGAGGCTCAGCGCCGATTATTAGTGGGACAACTAGGCAAGAAGGGTCTGGTTACTTGTCTCAATGAACCAAAAGCTTGTTTTGACTTCAATGCTTGTTTGCAGCTTCAAGTGTCTATGCGTAGCTTTAATCAAGGGCCTGAGAGTGGGAGCCATGGGCTCGATCAGACTGAGGAGGTTCCTGGATGACAGTGATATTATCGGGATCTGGAATCTGGAGGCTCGGCCAGTGACTACTGCATGGTGAGCAACGTTCTTCTTCTTCGAAGTTTGGCGAAATGAGGCTTAGAGGGGGCAGAAGGCGATGGTGATGGGAGAAAGATGGGTGCATATTGCACAGCCTCAGGCAGGGCTGACTGGCATGATATTGACACCTCAGGCATACATTGGGACCTCCAGACATAGGTAGGTTATAAATAGGTAGGACGATACTTAGGCTTTTCCGTGGGTGGATTATCGAACCATGAAAGTAGTTCTGACTTCAAATTGTAGTATCACTAGTTCTAGGGAGCAATGCAGGGGTCAGTTTCACTGATCCTCACCTCTGTGGATGTTAAACTTCTCTGTCTGCTCCAGGCTATCCTTGTGTCGGTGGAGCATCAGCGGTGGAGATTAAATAAGGATGCTGCCGACCCATGGGAAGACCCAGGAGTTCCCGCTTGAGTCTTGGATCGCAACAAATAATCGTTCCATGAGTTTGGTCCAGTCTGCTAGATGCACAGAATGAAATATCGATCAGCAAGATGCAGTTCAAGCAGTTGATCAGTACCAGGTCCAGGCAGTTAGAGTCTGAGATCCCAGGCCATATCCCAGTTCGCCAAGACAACCTAAGATATTACCGTACCTCCATGACTGCGCACATTTAGGGAGTAGATAGTAGTAAATAGGTACCCCTCCACCGCGTATATATACACCTTTGCAAGTATCTGCGTATTATAATAAGCGTCCTGCCTATGATATAAGGCAGAATAATGAATACTTGTTCAACCCTTCAACGACACTCAAGTGCCCCCAAATAAATACACAGTCCTCCTAATAATACCCCGCTTTGCTCTTACTGGTCGACGATGCGCCGAAAGTCTGACGCCGGCGTCATTTGGCTTCCTGCGAGGGCGAAAACAGTTACCAAAGACCTGCCATATTAATACTAATAATACAATGCTCTTGGCTCCTTCGTCTTATCGTCCAGATTGCTGCATGATGCGTTGAAAGTGCTAATTATAATCTCTTGAGAGGTTAGATACTACGGAGTACTTTGCAGGAAGTATCGTGTGCCAGCTGTGGCTCAGTCGTCGAGGAATTTCCTCCTCTCAGCCGCAAGGCTTTCTTCCTGACCAGGGAAAAAGTGTGGCTACAACAGATACACCAGGGTAATAACCATCAGATCATAATAACTACGTATAATTATTATTACCTATTATGTCAGTCATCTAGCCTCTGTGTCTGTTCTTCCCTCCAAGGTTATTATTAACTTGTTTTACTCGCAATCCTTTATCTACTCTCCTCCTGACTTCCCCTCCACCACTCTCTTCCCCCCCCGGCTGCGGCAGCTGAGCAGAGCCTCTTCCAGGCACAGAGTGACTTGACTCTCTGCCCCTCTAGCTTCATGCTACTTTTTCTTCTACGACTCCACTCACTTCTTCTCCTTTGCTTGACCTTTACTCATTCTTCGCTTTCCCGCATTGTCGTCCTTTACTGATAGTTCGGTCCTGCCTTCGTTTGACCTGAGCAGCGAATCATTCTCCAGTCTCCACGTTCCTGCGACTGAACCAACCTACATACAGTACTACAATTTTAACTATCGAAGTGGCTTGTCTTGTAATACACTTGCTACTACATAGAAAGAGCAACTCCTGATCCCGCTCGTTCAATTTTCAATTCTGCTTGGACTTATTGTATAAGGTACTCCTTACTACTGCTTCCCTGCGTCGTCCTTGCAATGACCGTCAAAGTTGACTTTCAATGAATCCAGACATGCTTTACCGGAGAGCGTCATCTCGGATCTTGTTGACTTTATGATCAACCAGGAAGCGAGAAAGGTCTCTGCGAAGCACAATTCTACCACCGCAACCATGTCGGCGCTATCTCCCCAGCTGGTCCGCAGCGAATCCCCGACCGACATGGGGTTTCCAAACTCAAAATTCTCAGATCCCTATCTTTCCGCTCCGTTGGACCCTGAGCAAGATGTTTTCGAATCTTCCGGCATCAGATTGACCCCAGAGCCGGGCCAGCAGGACCAGCGTGAGGTCTCGGCCTCTCCTTACAATCACCACCCGAACAGCGATTCCGCGCAGGGTGCTGAAACAGCTTCGTTTCATACGACAGACTACACGACCTCCTATTCGGATTTTTTGAGTCCCGTCGAGGACTTTTCGAGTGACCTGAGTGCCCATGCATCGCCAAACGGCGATAATCCACCGGGAAGTATTAATATGGAATTGCACTCATATCTCAACGCATGGCCACATAATATGAATGCATCCTACATGGCTGTACCTGATGAGTCTCGATCCGTGGAGTCGGAATCGGTGGCCCTCTCTCAGCCAACCATGGTCACCTCCCAGCTCCTAACCCCGGACCGGACCAACCACCCGAGTCCTGCGTCCGACTTGACCAATCAAAGAAACAATGAATCCCAATCGCATGCGGGGCAGATGCTTACCATAGTCACGGCTCCCTTGAACAACAGCCTGAATGTCCATCCTTCGTCAGATGCTGCCAGAGCAAGAAGCCCAATTGTTATGATCGAAAGCTACTCGCGCGGTGATTCCCCAGTCAGAGAGACATTTTCCATCGGACGGCGGCCGAGCCAGTCTTCCACACACCTTTCGCCCGGCGGAGAATCAGAGGATGGGAATCAAAATGCCTCATGGCAGACTTCTCAACAAGCGATCGCACGCGCGCACGATGGCTCCTGGCTTCCCGATGGCGCTACTGGCCAGGCCGGTGTCGCCCCTACATCACGCGATGACACATATATCCTCAGTCCCAATGAAGTAGAATCACAGCGACGGCTTGAAGAGAAGAACGCGGATATCCGGTCATGGTCGGCTACGGTAAGCGTCGCCAATAGCGAAAATGGAGACGACAGCCCTCCTACCCGCGGCCGCAAAGTACCAGCTGGCACACGACGCAGGGCGAGGAGCGCCGGAGACCCAGCGCCACAACAGGACTACTTCAACCTGCAATTGGGAACTTACGGGCCGGCCATTCCTGGACCCGGTGCTTTGATCCATGAGAGCAGCGACGAGGAGCTCAGTGGCAATGGCTCTGAGGCCGAAGCAAGCGATTCGGGATCGCTCGCAGCCAGTGTCAATGAAGTGAGATGGACTCAAGAAGATCTTGCGGTTTCGCCCAAGCAGGACCAGCCCAACCCCGCGGACGGAGAGCCGGCACCACATCAATTTCTGGCAACTCGCCCATGGCAGGACCCGGTTCACGACGCTACTCCCAGATCAATTCAGATGCAGCCATCAACCGCCAGCGCCGCTATGGTGGAATACCAACGACGCGCTCGAGAAATAGATGCCGTGTCACGTTATGCAACCTGGGGTACGCGGCCTATGAGTGAAGTGGAAGTGAATAGTATCATTGGTGCGGGGGGTTCATTTGCCAACTTGTCTATCAGCCAGGACTCGAGCAAGAAACACGCAAGGCGGAGTAGCCTAAGGAAGTTCTTCCCACGAAAAACATCAATCAGTGCATTAAAGAGACCGCTGTCAGACTTGTCCCTAATCCAGCCTAACGTTCAAACCCCCACCAAGGACAATGAGGTCAAAGGCCTGCCTTCCAGAAAGGATAGTTTCCCGCACCGGAAACTCAGCCTTGGGCGAAGCCCAAAGTCTCCCGGCCTTAGTACAGGTGGTGCCGTCATTGCGATTGCCGGCCAGATGGCGGCCATTGGAGGCAGAGACTCCCTGAGCGCCGTCTCCCCACAATCAACGTCTAATCCGTGGAACAAGTTTGGCCGGACGCGCAGTCGGAGTGAAATATCGCGGTGTCCTGCACCGGGTCTGATAGACTTGATGACCAGTCACGGAGGCCCGCCAGTTCCCACCATTGGCTACTCACGAACCTTGACGACTGACAATCATGGTCTCCAGCAGGCGGCGTCAGGCCAACCTGTTGAAACGGGAGATGACGGCGAGGAAGACGACGATATGCCCGAGGAGAAAGGGTTGGTGATGGACTTTCCGGTTCTCGCCCGTCTACCTGTGCCTACAATGGAAGGGTTCAAGGCCCAGATCACACAGCTGAATCCTCGTCTGGATCCTGCACTGATCGACCGTCTCGCGAACGAGCAGGTTCGCAGATACAAGAAGTTGGTTGAGCATAAAATGAACCATACTCATGCCGTCAGCAAGAAAACCTGCTCGGCGGGTAAATTCTGCTTCGCACAGGGAGGTGAAGCCGTGATACTGGCCGCGCGCGCTGGAGCCCATGACTCCGAAGGTGCACATACCCAGTTCCAGATCACCCGGCACGGCGGACCGAATGATGAACCTCCCGCGCTTGGAGAGAATGCTGTAACAGCGGCGCAGTTTCCTCCAGGCGTCCCATTACCGCCTGTGAAGCGACTTCCGGCCGAATTCGAGTGCCCCATATGTTTCAAGGTGAAAAAGTTCCAGAAGCCCTCCGACTGGACGAAGCATGTCCACGAAGATGTGCAGCCGTTTACTTGCACATTCCCGCACTGTAACGAGCCCAAGTCGTTCAAGCGAAAGGCGGACTGGGTCAGACATGAGAGCGAACGGCACAGGAAACTTGAATGGTGGACTTGCACCGTTCCTGATTGCCATCACACATGTTACCGCAAGGACAATTTCGTACAGCATCTCGTCCGAGAGCATAAGATGCCCGAGCCCAAGATCAAGAAGACGAAGACGAAAGGCGTGGGCGCCAGCAACCGACAGGACCCGGTCGCATTTGGAGCACACGAAGAAGAAAGCAGTCGTGAGCGAGAAGTTGAGCAGTTGTGGGAGCTCGTGGAACAGTGTCGTCATGATACCTCCAAGGGACCGCGGGAGGAACCCTGCCGCTTCTGCGGTAACGTCTGCAGCAGCTGGAAAAAACTCACCGTTCATCTGGCCAAGCACATGGAGCAGATTGCCATGCCTGTTCTGGCGCTAGTGCAAGAACGACATTTGTCTTCCCACGTAGATGCTGGCGGCGTTGCCCCAAAAGCAGTCAGTTACCCTGGCCCGGCCGCGCACGAAGCCACCACCTTTTCACCTGATCTGAATAGCATCAAAGTCGAATCGGACGCGCCAATGAACTTTGAAGCCGGAGGTTCCGAGCCCCCTGCTGGATTTTTGAATCCCACTTACCCACCGACCTCCACAACCCTGCATCAAGGGTTTCTATCGGCTGAACCAGAGTCATTGAACGCGTACGCTGCATACGGATCCCAGGCGGATCTCGCGGGGCAACATTTCGTGCCTGTTCATCAGAACTCTGTCACCTACCCGCCCCTGCTGAACGTCGGGCCGCGACCCAGAATGACGACTCAGGAGCTGAGTGTGTTGCGGAATCCGTATCAGCTGTGCACCTCACCCACGGAGATGCACGCGACGTATGATCCTCAGGGCACACTGCATATGTCACCCCCTCCGGTGGAGAACGACCAGGCCTACCAGGGCCAGATCACGCAAGCCACATCGTATTCATACGATGGCTCCGTGGGTTATTCCCAGCAATTTTAAGCCAACGATGATCATCCGCTGTGCTGGATTCAAAAATATGCACTTTGAAATTTGAATCCTTGGCCTTCCTTTCTCCTTTCTCCTTTCTCCATCTTCTCTTCTTTATTTTTGGTGCATGATACCCCGACCGTACCATGTTAGCATTCGACCGTATTTAGGAAAGGGATCTTAATTATCTTAGTGAGATTGCGTTCTCTTTGCCCTTTCGATTTGTTGATGAGATTGACGAAAGTCGGTGGAAGCCCCCCCGACGATACTGTACGGTCATTGTCTTCTCTTGAGTGTCTTTTTTGGCCTTTCCTGTAGCCGAATGATCTGGAAAGAATTTGGATTGCCGATGTTTTGGCGTTTGAATTGGGGCAGGATGGGATATTTTCACCAGATTCATATATGTATAACACAAGCTTCTCTCCTTAGTACTACCTGGAAGTTCTCCATAGGACTTCTTCGCCATATCGGGTTGTGGGTCGGTTGATAGTCTGTCAGGAATGAATGTCAGTCGAGATTTGACGAGTCAAAAGAAGATCTCGAAAAAGTGAGGCCACAGCTGGTCTGAGTACCTGTCATTAGCGACCTTATTGACAGTTTGAGATACACTGCTCCGTCGGTGAGTAGATCCGATCTGCGAGGGATGAAGTAGGATGTGTCCGGACGTGCCATGGATTGCAGGTGAGCCTTCTAGTTCTGCGTCAAGATAATGAGGATGATCATGCCAACAGTAGAAAGTCAATGCAAGCCCTTACCGGCACTGCCACCATCAGGTCAACTCATTCTTTTTTCTTTGTTCTTGGCATCTGCATTAGATCCTCTTCAATTTGTAGGGCAGTATGTATGCAGGGAGCATCTGGCCATTGATCTATCTTCCAACCATTGGTCATGTTGGGAGTTGGCGTGCTGATCTCTCCTTCACCTTACAGCCTGACGTAGCCAGGACGCGTTCTCTCTCCAGCCGTAAGCAGTAGTCGATAACGAAGTATTCGAGCAGCGAGGAAAGGAATGCAGATGACGAAGTTTATGTGGCAGTTCTGATTCCTGAATGTATTTTATTTTATTTTATTCGCAGTGAATCTCAGTTGGATTGTTCCTGCGAATAAGGGCACATTCCATCATTCCTGGCACGACATGGTGCCTCTTTGTGCCTAAATAATGGCTCGACCATGTGGGAAATGACAGGGAGGAGGTTGATCATCATTCATCAACGATCAATCCATCATTCTTGAATCCCAACTGATCTTCATCTTTTCCTGCAGATTGAGATTTGCTGCATCTCAGGTGTTGATGGATTCTCTGATCCATACAGGCTACAGCACTAGCATCAGTACAGGGATAGACATCGGGTGAAATGGGTGTCATATTAAACACCGAATCTCGACAGTCGACAGCCTTCTTTGATTGATGATCTTTTTTCTGGTTTCCTTTGCGTCTTCTCTCTCTCCTCTCTCTCTCTTGTCGTCGCGTGTGGTACTCTTTCACCCTCTCCTTGTCTTCCAATCCGTGTTGCTCAGTGACATTCGACTGCATCAACTATCACGTTTCTTTTTCCTGTGCCGCATCAATCAATTCAGCCCAAGTGTGATTCACTTATCCTCCTGTCCCTCTCATCTTCTATTCCCGATTTATTGCGGTCGTTGACCGATTTCGCCTCTCTCGACTTAGTCTTCCTTCTTTTTTTTTTTTGGCTTCTTGCTATTGCTAGACTTTAAGCCTTTAACAGATACTCCTCGTATATCCATTCCAATCCACACCGACAACGATACTACAGTATCCAGGCACTTCCATTTTCCCTTCATCTACTCCACTAGTCCGTGCCAATTCTCCCTCATCGTTAGCTCAGATGATCATTTCGAAAAGGGTCAGAAAATAGCGCAGTCTGGTGTTTCCCCCCTGCATCTGTATTCTTCAGCTCTCGGTCTCCCTATGCTCCACTTCCTACTATCTATATGAACTCTCGCTAAGACCCAGCGTGACACGGTCTTTGAGACTGTCAGCTTGAGTGGCTGGACTCTTTGAACCCCGTCGCTCGGTCCATCTTCCCGATAGGGTGATTCTGTCCGTCTTCGCAGCTATGAGCGTATGTAATCATGCCCTCTTTTTGAACGAGCCATTTCACTTCTCAATACAAGGAGAACATCTAACGAAAAAGAAAATAAAACAGACAGGCTGACTATGTGTCGAATGACATCCAGGCTTCAAATTCTAGTAAACCCAAATGGGACAATTCCAGTGATGTCCTGCAGGGCATCATGGGGACTCGGATAATGCCGAATTCTTCGCCTGGCGATCACCCGATAGATGGCTCGACAGCTTCCTCTCACATCGCGTTAGGCGACCCGGCCTCTTTTCTTGGTATTCAATTCGGCGCCGACCCGGCTGTTCTCCCTCATGAACATTCCTCCATACTCCATCCTTGGCTGCCATATGGCAGCAATCACGCGTCGCCCTCGTCGCTGTCGCCGGCTCCGAACTACTTGGACTACCACCAGTACCATACGCCTCAGCTGTTGCATCGTCAGGATGCTTGGAATCCGCTCCAGGTGACTGGAGTCCCGTTCAACCCGTCGGCTTTCAATCTCCAGCCCATGGGAAAACCCTACCAGATCAATGACTACATTGACCGCAGGTGCTCCACCGGGCAGTACAGCACCCCCTCGGAAAATGACAGCCAGTACAACGGGCTTGCATCGGGTGATTCAGGATACGGCAGTCGAAGCTGTACCACGCGCTCGATAGCTGCGTCTTCCTTCGCGGTAGACTCGGCTTGCAGTCCTTATTTGGCAGCGCATGAGCATGAACTGGACGATGGAATGTCAACGTTCGATCTGGGGCCATCAGGCTATGGTGATGTCGCAGAGAAAACAGCACCACCCAATGCTTCTTGCGATGATGAGATTACGTGCGACTATCCCAACTGCATTTGGAAAGGAAAATGTCCATCCGACAAAAGGTCTGTTTTCGATAGCCACGCGCCGTGCAGACCATGCTGAGACTGACGGGCATAGGAAACACGAGGCAAGACATCGGAGGCTGTTCAAATGCGATCAACCTAACTGTAGCCGCAAGGAGGGCTTCGGAACCATCAATGACCTAGCGCGACACAAGAAATGTGTCCACAAACAAGAACCGGAACGCGGACCCAAGATTCTGTACTTGTGTTTTGGGCGCAATTGTCCCCGCAGACATAAGAGATGGCCTCGACTGGACAACTTCCGTCAACACCTTTTGCGAATGCACGAGGATGAAGACGCCGATGAGCTTCTGAAGAGGTGAGCTAGCTCTCTTCATTTGACCATGAAAATTCAGCGACGTGATATTAAAGCAAATCTAGGTCGCACGAGTGGTACAATAGTAGCATGCAAGCGAGTGAGTTGCCGCTTGCTGCAGTCGACCACATGTCTGAGAAAGACTCAACTCCAGAAACGCAGCTGCCGGCTGAACCGGACTGGGTGATGGAAGATCTGAATCAGACTCCGTGTGTTCCCGACGTCGCGGACGAGAAGCTCACCAGAGCAAGATCGCCAGAGAACGAAGATCACGTCTTGAGCCCGATCAAAGACACCAGCGAACAGGAACGTGACCAAGAACCCGTGGATACCGCACTCATGGCTACTTCAGATACAGTTCAACTGCCGAGCTTCGGCACGCTCAACTTGGCTTCAGCACTAGACCAAAAGCCGCCAATCGCGCACCAAGACAACAAGAGGAACGAGCACATAGAAGAATTCATAGCGGACGCTGCGACTAATATGATCAATGCACTGACGAAAATGATGAACTCCAACCCTCGACGGCATTCTCAGCAGGCATACGACGTAGACGATATGACCGGTTCTAGTACCGAGCTGTGCAGTCCAAAGAAGGAAATTCTCCAGCGGATATTGATTGCGGCTTTGGACCGTCTATATGAAAAGCCCGATCCACCTCGCGACAGTACGTCGAAAGTGCCCGATCCAGAACCGGACAAGAAAGACTGGATCCAATGCGGAGTCTGCGCGAAACGAACGCGTTTGCGATGCGAGATGAAGTCCGTATTGACCCCCTTCCCGACTCTTCGATTTCATTCTGACACCTGGCCTTAGGAAACACCAGAAACGCCACGAGCGACCCTACGGTTGCACATTCCCAAAGTGCAACAAGACATTCGGCAGCAAGGCGGACTGGAAACGGCATGAGAACTCTCAGCATTATCACATCCAAAGCTGGTACTGTACCTTGTGCGATCCGACGCAGGGGAAACGATACGTGCGGTTGTACTATCGTCAAGAGGCCTTCGTGCAGCATTTGAAGAAGCATCGTCACGTCGATGACGAAGGGGTGCGAATTGCGATCGCGAATAACCGCGTGGGCGAAAACGGACAGTCCCGATTTTGGTGCGGCTTCTGTAGGGAGATTATCCCTCTTCGCAGCCAGGGTCGGGAAGCGTGGAATGAGCGCTTCGACCATATCGATTTCGAGCACTTCCGCAGGGGGCAGCGGATTGGAGACTGGCTGCACTGTTGCCATTCGACCGAGAACCAAGAACGAGCCGAATCAAAGGGAAGAAGCATGGCCGGCGGAAACGAGGATAAAAGCCCGTTTGCCACAGATGACCAGTCTGAGAATGAAGGTGACGGCTGTAGTGATTGCTTATCGGACACTGCCCTGGACGATGATGGGATAGCTGTCGACCAGGAGACCTCGCAGCAGATGGTCTCTTGCGAGGAGAATTCTCTTTCAAAGAGGTCGTTTAAACTGGAGGATTCATCCGAGCCTAGGAATTCACAAAAACGAAAATTTGACACATTTGTGCCGATGGTAGCTCCCTATGGGTCCCACGCAGACGATGGATTCAAATCAAGGAGGAGAATCAGAACAGGCATACCGCTACCACAGCCAGGGAGCTCGAAGGGGGCCCGTCATGTCACGTTCGGTAACTGAATAGGACTTTCACAACCAAGCGGCCGCCATTTGATTGCAGCATCAAGGACAGTGTTCTTTCTGTGATGTTCGTCATATACAATAGCACAAGTTATACATGATTTCACGTTACACTGTGTCATTCTCAAAGCAGACATGAGTGAATACCTTTAGGTGAAGATACCATCAGCTCAATCAAAGAGTCAATTGATGATTGAAGATATTTCCGTGGGACATGTGAGGTATATAGTACAGTAAATGAACAGTCAGACAAAACAAAAAGCCTTAGGAAAGACACTGGAGGAGAGACATCATCACTTTTGAGCATTCGTCAATTCCTTTGCTTTCTTCTCGAGAGCCGCGACCTCTTCTACTGGCCATTAGAGGTACACCATAGCAGACAGCAAAGCAAGCGAGTGCAACTTACGATTTTTCTCGAACTTGGATTCATCCATCTCTAGCTTCAACCAAGTCCAGTAGATAACCTGGTAGGTGAAAATGGCCCCTAAGAACACCTTGGCGAAGGGACTCGCGAAGGTCTTGTACTGGGCGAGCTGGTATTTCAGTTAGCTTGTTAGTCGTGCAATGCATTCATGTAGAGGGGTTCGTCTGTTCTAGGGCAGTTGATGTAGAAGCATACAGACATAAAGTCTAGGACACTCTGACACCAAGAAGGTTCAAGGAAAGGGGAATACTGACCCCTTCTCTGTAGGCACTGGATCCTTTGGAAGCATTGAACCCGGGCCGTGTGGAAGTAAAGGTTCTCCGACTGGATGAGGCAGATCTGAGGGGGAGAGAGGACGCTGAGAGGCGCTGGGCTGCCGAGCGAAAGAGCATTCTGATGTCTCCTTTGATTAGCTTCCGCCCTACTGAATAATTATACAGGAGATGTATATCCTAAAAGGCGTTCACCCGGCATTAATTATATAACCAGTGATACCCAACGAGTTGATTATCATTTGCCAATGAGGACGAGAAAACATGACTGACTCAGCCATCACATGATAACGTAATCGGTAAGCGAGCGGATCACGCAACCGAGCGGATCACCCAACGCGTTTTGACTGCCATTTCAAAAGCTGAAGTAATTCAACCCGCCACCATGCCACCAAAAGCGCGTATAAACTCAA